>NC_084657.1:4490608-4791543 GCF_019802595.1 Syngnathoides biaculeatus | reverse complement strand
CACTGACTCTCCATAAGCGGCTCTGAAAATGGATGGATGTATACTGTAAATTAATCATATGTTGTACTTTGTATTCATACATTGTTTATCCACAAGTTTTTTTTCCCCTCCAGTTCCAAGCTCTCCAGTTCTCCAATTAATGCATGTTTTTGGGATGTGGGGGTCGGGGGGGGTGGAACCAGAGTGCCCAGATAAAAAAAATTCACGCAGGCACGGGAGAACTTGCAAACTCCACCACCCGTAAATATGAAACAATTAATTGAAAAACAGTAAGTACAGTGGAAAGTTGCTAAGTCCTAGACCACAGATGTCAAACTCAAGGCCCGGGGGCCAGATCTGGCCCACCACATGATTTTATGTGGCCCGTGAAGCCAAATCCAGTGTGTCAATTTCCATGATTATAGAAAAAAAATCTGTACCATAATTTCAAATTGTCATATACCATAAATGATAAAGTTGATATAATTGATTACTGATTCCAAAACTAGTTTATAAATTGATGATGTAAATATGATGAGATGACTAAATATTTTTGTTCCACAGTCATAATGGCCCCCCGAGGGAAACCGGAACAACAATGTGGCTCGTGAGAAAAATGAGTTTGACACCCCTGTCCAAGACCAACATGCAAACTAGATCACTGCGTGCCGTTCGGTACCATCGTGAGCCCCATGCCTTAATTTAAGCTTTGAAAAGGGGGAGAAAACGGTCCATAAAGTATTAAATATATTTTTTAAGCTTGCTAACACATCACAACATGAAAACAGTGGCATTGGCAAGTAATTACAGTCACAAGACTTAAAAAATAAATAATCTCTTGTACAGTGTAAAAAGGCCAGCCCGTAGATTGTTTGCACTCCAGAGTGTTGCTTATTAGCGTTTCAACCTTCACCTCAAACCTGGATTAATTGAAGGTCTTAAAGTATCAAGGGAGGGTTAATGAGGATATGAGTGAAGTTTGCAGGCGGGTGCTGCTGGTGACAGGCGCATCATCTCTCACATCTCCAGCTAAGCACATTCTCCAACAGAAAGGAGGGGAAAAGGGGCCAGTTTGGCCATGTGTTAATTACTCCTCTGTTGGCACACAAGTGCATAGTCAGCAGGCTCTAATTAGGGCTTCTTTTATTCAAACTGCAGTTTTTATTGAACATTGTTTAAGCGGTGGGGGGCTGACGCGCTCACGCTGTTGTAAATTGCAAATTTCCAGTCAGGAGCAGGAAATTGAGTCTGAAGCTTCAGTTTCAAATTAGACTATTGAATTCAGTTCCACGCACGCAGCCGCCTCCTTCAAAAAGCAGCTGAACACAGCATGTCACGCCAACAGGGCCAGAGAGGAAGATCATCAAAAAGGAAAATATCATAAGGAGTACAAGAAAGATGGCTGCGTTTGATCTCTGCGAGATGCAAAATAAATAAATAAATAAATAAATAAATAAATAAAAAACTCCCCCACTGGGCTCCATGTTTGTTCTGCTTGGTGGAACGGAGAACCAAGGGCCATTTCCTGGTATTTGAGACATCCTGCCGGCAGGATGAGCCCCTTGCTTTGTGACCCCCGTTGTATCTTTGTACACCTGATATACTCCTTGGACAGCTTATGGCTTTCACAAGCCATCCTCTGCGAAGAGTCACTCCCCGATGATAAGCAGAGCAGCTGCTCCGGCCTCGCCTCTGACAGCAACCTGCTAGCTCGTAACTTTTAAACGACTTCTCTTATGCGCAGACTCGGTCACGGTAAAGCGTAGCCAGCCTGGCGGTCTGGAGCTTTTGGTAAAAATAGAGGCAGCGGAAAGTGTGAAAGACAGAATCCAGGCCTCAGCGGGATTATAGTGGGAGGGTAGTGCTAGGACGGCAACAAAAATAGGAGCTCATTATGCCTTTAACTCGATTTCAAGTGACGACCAAAGCGTGGTCAAGCAAGGGTCTTTTATAAGATGTTCGAAGCCAGGAATCTCAGAGCCATGTTGTGTTGTTCTCTGTAAACTGCACAGAGACCAGGGATGGGAAAATTCATCTGCAGTGGTGGTACCAGTCAATTGGTAGTGTAGTGGTTCACATTGGAGTATGGCCAGCACGCTATCATGTCCCATTGATGCCCCAATCATAATTGCCTTGTCACTGACTGGCTGACTATCGCGGAAAATAGAATCACATATAAAGTGCATAGCTGTGTGGACCAGAACAAAGGAGTGAACGAAACTTTGATTTCCAGATAGATTTTTCGATAGTTTGTAATGGGGTTTAAATTAGCTTTGGGTTGTTTTTGCTTTTGCTGCAAAACTGTGACCGCTAATGATGCAAAATCGGATGCTATTAGAATTACGACAATGCAACAACAACAACAAAAAATAAATAAAATGACATCTCAAAAACCAAACATACTGTGTGACGCATGCTCGCCACCAAAAAAAGTGTTTATAGAGTTGGACAGAAAAACACTTTCAACCCGTGAGCTCGGCTGTGTCTTGGTGAGCAGCACAAAGGGAGAAAAGGGAAACAGTCCTGCTGATGGCAGCCCCATGCCACAGGCCTGCCTAAGTGAGGCAACAGACGCTGGCACTTAGCAGACTCCCTCATGCTTGCTGATCTCCCAGGGGGTTGCTTGATTACTGGGTTTCTGAAATTACAGTCCTGATGAGCACGAGGTTTTTACAAGAAAAAAAAAAGCGCTATAGAAATGGGTCACGCTGAGTTTTCCACTGAAGGGGAAAAAATGGAAGAGCGGTACTTTTTAGGATTGAATGGATCACGTCGTGAGCTGTAATCCATGTCTGACAAATGACTGATTTATGTGGATGATTTGAAAAGCATGGTGGACTACTACAGCACATATATGAATATGGTTAAGGAAGCTTCGGTAATGTCTATGAAAAGGGTGATATTTTGACTAAATGCATTTCAGGTCTTTGAAGATTGACTGAAAACTACAATTATTAGGCCCTTTCCCTGAAAAAAAAATGTCTTTCAGAATTGTAACAGCTGAAATCCAACTGAGACAGGAAGACATCACATTTCTCCATTTGTGGTAAAATGCGAGTGAACTACTTTAATAAATGTTTTGGCATGTATATGGCAAGCATGTCCCACTTAAATTATTGCTACAGCATATCAGATGGCACCATCTTGATATGCCGGGTCACCGTGGCAGACAAAAGAAGGCTTCAGTCCAACAACTTGTCCCAAGTGTTTTTTAAAAAGCTTCCAGATCCAAACTCAGGGAGCACTTGAGATATTACTGAAGCTATTAGCATTTACATTTCAACAACTACGTGCCCAGTTGTACATGACGCGGTATTTATTTTACGTGCTTGAGCCTCATTTAAATGTCCCATCCTCAGTGCACACAAAACTCTTGACAAGGAGTGAATTTCAGTCCACCTCTTCCGGATAGAAGACCAAATGAAGCCATGTCCTGATTTATTTGTTTACTTATCCTCTATTTATTTACGCAGGGCAATTCAGAACATTCTCTTTTTTAATGTTGACAAACAGCAGAGAAAAACAAAGCAAAAAAAGCATGTTTTATTTACAATTTGACCAGATTTTACCTGGTTGCACCTGCCACATCAACTCCCCTACCGAAAAGGTTTTCTCAACAGCACGTGACTGTTTTAGTCTGCCCTGACAACTGACAAAGGAGACCCACCATCATCCCCCATTGTAAATGGAACTGTTCACAATTGACTTACCTTAATGACATGTTAAATTAATTAGCATAAGCCAGTTAAGATTACCTTTAAGTTGTATATACAGAACCTACATCTTATTCCAATTGATGTCAGATAGTTCTAATTCAACTATTTACACTATTGTCTGCTGAAAATAAATGAAAAAAAATTTGAATTACGTATATGGAACTTTTTGTTGCTTTTCCCTGTTGTTGAAACTGCCTGTGAACCATTGCCACCCCCCCCTTCCTTGTTCCAATGTACCCATCTTTCATATATTAACTCATTTTTAAACAAGACACATGACAAAGACAAAATTGCCAGGTGTTCTTACTGCTTTTAAGAGTGTGCGGTGTCTTTGAGATTAACTAGCACAACAAACCAAACAATATATGCACTGAAAACCACAAGATGAAAAACACAGATGTTTACCATATAGACTAACCTGTAAAAGTTAGCATGTGTCACACATAGGTGATCCAAACTGCCAGAAAATACAAAGTAGCTGTGCTAACTGTTACCTACAGGGGTGTGAAATTGTCTGATTTCTTTTTTTTTTTTTTTTTTGGTCACAGAAATGTTTCCCATCAAACATTTAAAGAAAGACAACAAGTAAAGAGTACAGAGTTTTAAAATGGTTTTATTATTGACAGAGGGAAAAAAAATCCAAACCGATATGGCCCAGTGTTAAAAAGTTATTGCCCCCGACACCTAATAACTGGTTGCACCGCCCTTAGCAGCAAGAACTGCAATCAAGCATTTGGGATAACGTGCAATGAGTCTCTGAAAAGCACTGTGGAGGATTTTTGGCCCACCCATCTTTGCAGATTTATAGTCATGCAGCCACATTGGAGGGTTTTCGACCATGAACTGCCTTTTTAAGGCCATGTCAGCATCTAAGTAGGATTCAGGTCAGAATACCAAAGTCACTCCAGGTCACCAAACCCACTCCAAATATTCATTTTGTTTTTCCTTCAGCCATTCAGAGGTGGACTTGCTCGTGCATTTGGGATAATTTGTCCTGCTGTAGAACCCAAACTCGTTTTAGCTTGAGGTCACCAAAAGATGACTGGACATTGTCCTCTTGGGAAACAGCAGAGTTCATGGTTTCATTTACGACAGGAAGTCATCCAGGTCCTGAAGCAACAAAACAGCCACTGACCATCACTATTTCTGAAATGCAGAGTTATTTTTTACACCAGATGTAATGGGACAAACACTTTTGAAAAAATTCAACTTTTGTCCAACCACAGAGTATTTGCCCAAAAACCTTGGGGATGACAAGATGATGCTGAGGAAAATTGACATAAGGCTTAATGTTTTTTTTGCTCAGCAACGTTTTTTGTCTCAAAACACTGCAATGTAGGCTCTTTCTTGTGGTGGAGTCATGAACACTGAGTCAAGTGATGCCTGCAGTTCTTTCGATGATGATGTTGGGTCTTTTGTGACCTCTTGAATGAATAATCGCTGCGTCCTTTAGGTAATTTTGGTCAGCCGGCCACTCCTGGGAAGTGCCATCATTTGTGGATGATGCCTCTCGCTGTTGTTCGCTGGAGTCCCAAAGCTTTAGAACCATTTCCATACTGACAGATCAATTACTTTTTCATTCTTTCCTTAATTTTTTTGATCTCTCCAAAATGTCTATCTTTTGAAGACCTTTCAGTATACTTCGCTGTATCAGGCTGGTCCTACTCGAGTGATTTCTTGATTGAGAACAGGTGTGGTAGTCTCTGGCGAAGGCATGGCTAGATAAATTGAACTCCGGTATGATAAACCACAGTTATGATCGAACAGGGGGTCAATCACTTTTTCCACATAGTGCCATCTAGGTTTGGGTCCCCCCCTTTACCTGATAAAACATTTAAAAACTCAATTTTTTGGTTACTTGTGTTGTCTTCGACATTTCAATTTGAGGATGGGAAAAATGTAAGTGTGACAAACGTTCAAAAAAATAATCAGGAAGGGGGCAATCACTTTTACACTGTATCTAGTAACTCCACTGCAGTTGCAAACGTTTTTCGTCATTTTTACGTCATTTTAAGGCTCAGACTAACCCTCTAAATTCTGATTGTTATTCATATTGACAGTATTGAATGACTTCTGAATCAGAATCGTATCATTACACCTTTTCTAAAATTATTCTATTCTATTCTAAAATAATAGCCCAAAAAAATGATTGTCTGAACATATTGCAATCCAAGAATCAGATACTGAATTTTCCAATTTTAAAGCACAAACCAAGCTAAGGCTGGCATGGCACGATTGAACCAGGTATGTTTTCTGTGTCGGATCTCTACTTACATTTCTGAAGTCCAGTGTTCATCTGCGTGTGGGGGAGATGCTGGAGGGGGAGGTCACCTGGCCCTGGCAGACAGGCCAGCATTTCACACAGACACTAATGCAACATGGGACACACACTTCTCCTCACACTGCAGAGAGAAAGCAAAAAAAAAAAATAAAAAATAAGGGGGGGGGGGTTAGGTTGCTTAGCAATACAGAAGCAGCACTGATTAAAAGAACTTATCCCCACAGGCAAACACCCTAGGAAGTCTGCTGAATTACACACTAATTCACACCTGGAGCTTCAGGTAAGGTGACATTTGATGCTGTTAACGACTTGAATTAAACATCCGATGATTCGACCTCTGAAGTAAAACGAGCCTGAGGGGGTTTAAATGGAGTCCCTCCATCTCTTTGCCGGACGTGTTTGACTGCTTGCAGGACCCTGCTACCTGCGCTTTACCTTTTCATTCCCACAAGACCACAGCAGAGCAAACTGATGACTCCTGTACATTTTAAAAGGACACCCTCTTTCAGCCTCGTGCTGACAAGCTAGTATCTGATCGATACTGCCGTCTTACTGACCCAGGGAGGCATTTGTTTGGAGACATTAGACAAGGGAGATGATCAAAGAGTGAAAAGAAATGAATAAATGAGGCTACAGCTTCAATAAATGCCTGCCACTCTGTGCAATAACCCTGATGTAATAGAGAGGGAGAAAACGTTAGCTATGCTCCACTTGGCTTACTGCTGGTTTCCAAACAACACAGATGCTTGCTTAATCAGGACTAAGGAAAAGTCAGGGAGCAAATTAAGTCTAAAGAGTCAGTGCCCTCTCCTTTTACTGCTTGTCATCAGTGGAGTGTAGCAAGTGTGTGCAGATAAATGGAGTCTATGAGGGAAGCAATTACCCACAAAACAACCTTGGCATGCCTGCGATGGCTTCAAGGTGTCTCTACCCCATGCAGGGGAAAGAGACAAGTATAGGGAAGGGTGACAAAGTGAGATAGAGAGGTGGAAAGATAGAAAGGGCAGGTGGCAGGTTTAGGGTGGAGGGGGGGGGGGTGTCTGAACTTACTTTAAAAAGCAGGAGCTCAAAAAGGTCAGGATGACAGCTCATTTAAATCCTCCTGGCGAGAGGAGGAACAAAAACAATCCTTAATGAAGCTGCTACTTCAACAGAGATACCTGAGATTGTTGCACCTTAGGGTGCTGCAGGGGCACAGTGGCAGTGTGGTGGTAGGGGGCAGAGGGTAGAGGGGGAAAAAAAGGTAGATTGGTGGGTGTAAACCGCAGTCTTGAGACAGACCGTTATTTTGTTTGGACAGTTGATGCTGCATGCACCCTGTCTAGTTGCTGAGCCTCCCACTCATCCCTTCCCTGGCATTCTGATTTACAGCCTGGACCACCATATGGGAGCAACCCCTGCTCTCGATTCACTGTGTCACCATGCATTAACTTTAATTGGTCTGATATGTTATTCTTTTCCCTCGGCCTTGGAAGGAGTTTAGGAACACAGCGCCTTGATGTCAGCAGGCAGGATTTCCAGCTCTCATTTATCAGGGTGCCAAGATTTCACATAAAGATAACAGTACTCTCTTTGACAACAAGCCCAGGTTGGAAGAAAACCACATAAATACAACACCGCCTTTGCTCAGTCTTTCGAAACGAAAAACGGTGACAAGCCAGTTTGATTGATGCTGCGGAAAATAAAACGCCGGCGTAAGCCAGTACTGTCTGTTAAACGAACACACAGACGCCAGACCACTACAGACGAAAAACAGCCACCAGGCCATCAGTCCACTCCCTTCCTCTATCCCCCATAGCGCCCCTGAATGTCAGAAAACGCTGCAGTGGGGAGTGCGGCGGCAAAGGTCATCCTATGGTAATGCCCCAGCTGACACTGCCTTACAGCGCAGAGCAAGGAGGGAGGAAAAAACCAGCCGTCAGTATCAGCACCACTGTTCGGAGAAACTTGTACATTTACGTGTGGATCTATTTCATGTCACTTTTCCATCAAGCAGTCCTGTATTGTTCGGCTCGGCACGATACGGTTTGGAACACCTTTCATTTCACTGGAGCTAGTCAAGGACAAGCTGGCACTAGAAAGATAGCATGACACCATGACCAGTGCAACAGAGAAAAAAATAATGAAAAGCATTTTAAAAAAAGGGGGGGGGGGACAACAATGATGGATGACATGCAGCATACGTTAGTGTCAATTAGAAATAATTAATTGGAATGCTGTCGTTTGTGTGGGATGGACGAGCGCCATTTTTTTAGGTAATGTAGTTCACTCCATTGGTGTACCTAATAAAAAGAGCAGTCAAGATTTATTTTGTTCTCAATATGGAAATTGGGAGTATTGTATTGAAGTGAACTGGAGTGCATGGTAGAAATTGACATTTGTTGGCCTTTGCAAGGCTGTAAGTCTCAACTATTTATAGAACACTAAAAACCAACCGCACCAGAAAAAGTGCTGTAGTTAAAAAATTACAAAGACACTAAATAAATAAATACATACATAGCGCCATCGAACTTTACCAGTTTATAGTGAGAGCTGTTCCTAAGACTGCTATGACACAGACGACCCAGACAGCGCCTGAGCTGTCTCTGGCACCACTCTGCAGGTGGTCCCCAGCTGACTGGCTTGGCTGCGGGCTGCTTCTTGTTCTGGATTGCCCTCTGACCACCACGCAGGGGGTTCTGTCTGGTCTGACGTCTACAGCCATCACCCTCTCGAGACAAAACTGGGGCTTTGTAGCCTTTGTGACGCAGGGAGACAGTTTGTGGAAACTGGATTGCATCTGTGGAGGACGGGGCCTTAGCCAACTGAGCAGGCCAACCGAGCAGGGATCGGTTCAGTGGAGTTTAGCCAGGCATCTCACACTATCAGCCCCGCGCAGACAGTCAACACAGGGTACTCCGAGTAGTGGGTGGGGGGGGGGGGTGGTGTTGTGACTCGGCAAGTCGCCACCAGCTACTTACAGAAACACAAACAGTGAACAAAAAACAGTGAGGCTTGCATTTTCAATAATGCCGAACAACAAAGCAGGGTTTGAACAAGGGATGTCGTGTGTGTCAAATTGCTTCCATAAAAGATGACCTATATTTCAGCAATATAAAGAACAAAGTCAAAGTTTAAGAGAAGTAACTGCTGATGTAGAAAACATTTAGAAAGCCAAATTTGAGAATCCGTGCTGAGGAAAAGAAACTGGCAAAATCCGCCAGCATTTATAAATAATAAAAAGCCAAAGAAGCTCATTTTAAGTAGACACACAGCTGTATAAATACAAAAAAAAAAAAGATGATGAGAACATATCATTGGAGCAATATTTGCAGCTTTCTATGCCAATTAAAACCAAAACCAATTAGGAGAACCAAGTCTCTTGTTCAGTTCTGTTGTTCAGTGCTTGTGCGAACTGCCGCTGCAAAGAGAGTATGGTGGGGGAAGCAGGCTGATGTTATTTTAATTCCATGTTTACCCCCAGGTTATAGGTCTGAAATAGAGCCAAGAAAAAAAGGCAGAACTTCAATGCAACTTCAGTGTGTTGATTTTCTCAGGGGCAGAGAGAAAAATGACAGTACTTTTCTTGCCAACCGGCTCCGTGAATAGGAAATAAAGAAAGAAAGAAAGAAAGAAAGAAAGGGAGCAGAAGGAAGAGGTTTTTTTTCTTCTTGAATGCTTGAGCATTTTGACAAAAGAGAGAGGAAAGAGCTTGGGCTCTCGAGCTTAACAAGAAATGAAAACATTACCATGACCTTCGTTAGGCTTTTCCAAACAACAGTGTGTATAATTTATATGTGCGAGAAGAAAGCCAGAGCAGTGCGAGGCTGTGACAAAGTTTTTTTTGAATCTGAAAATATTTCACACATTTGGATAACTCGAGCACACTCAGAGGCCTTTCAGACCAACTTTTTTTCTCTCTCTCTTTTTTTTTTTTTTTTTTAAAGAGACATTCTCAATTGTGAAACTGGCATCCAGATTTGTTTTGAACCATGACAGTGAGTCGAGCAATCAGATGAGCGCCATCTCAATGCAAGCATAGAAATTTGCGAAATTACACCCAGGCACGAGGTCAAATTATTGAGCAAGTCAATAACTGCAATGTGAAACATCTCTGCTGTGGCCAGCAATTGCCTTATGAGCAATTGACAACAAAGACAGACCCCCAAACTAATCTGAACCTGAATTAGTTAAATATGCATATAACTGCCACATTTGGAATGCTGATTTCAAGATATCTAAAAAAGCCATCTCTTAAAACAGTGATTTTCAACCAGTGGCACATTAGAGTCTCGTGAGTGCTCTACAGGTGTGCCCTGGGAAAATGAACTTTTTTTTATATAATTGCTCAAAAAAATATCAACAAGAAATAAGATATTTGTTCATCTCTTTTTGCGCTTCGATTAGATGGCTGGAAGTACGTCGTGATTGATTCACTATTTGTGATATTTTGTGTTTTTTGGTGTGCATGAGATTTTTCAATTGTAAAATGTGTGTCATCGGTCTACAAAGATTGGAAATCACAGTCTTAGAGAAGTTTGTTATGCTTCCTATTATCTTAACATCCTGTGACCGCCAACTCTTAGATTGCATTGAGCAGGCCCTAAAATGGAAATGATGATCGTTTCGGTGGTTAGAAGACTGAAAGATAGCGTGGCAGTGAGGGTCTTAGCCCAGCTTTTCCATCAAGGCCAGGACCATTTTAGGACCATTAACCGACCCCCTCGATAGCAACACGAGGACAGCCAGCTGAGGGGCTCTCTTTAGCATGGGCCCGGCCTCACGAGCAGCCACTTAAGCCCCACTCAGCTTCATAAAGTGTTCTAAAAATGTGCGACGTGGAAGAAAGTGTGCTCAGTCATGCATAGTCTGGCCAAGGTCAGGTGGGCAGACTCAAAGTGTTGGCAACCTTCCACGCTTGGTGTCCTGAATGCAAAGAAATGCAGAGGCACCGCAAGCCATGGAGTTTGACAGACATGTTTACACCGGAGAAAATGTGGTGGGGATCTAAAGTGAGGGTATCAGCCAGGTCTGCTGGAAATCCATCCAGAGCGCAGCCTGGAACTTGCTGAGACAACAGCCACTCCACTCTCAGACACGACGTGTGAAATGCGACCGTGAAGAAAGGATAGCTGCCCGAGACTTACTTACTTAATGTAAACACTTATTAACGCTTGAAATGACACTATAAAAAATAGCTACACAGGTCACAAGCTAAGATATCCCTGACTAAACACTACAGCAATGAAACTGAGGGTCAGTTTATAACGGGCTGAGCAGACATTCCATTTGTAGATCGAAAGGAAAAACACATCAAAGGGGTTGTTCTCATTTGAATGTAAACAATGAAATGGTTATCTGCAAAAACACACATGCAAGTTTATGCCTTTGTTGAAATGAGTACATCACAACCCCAAACCAAAATGGTGAAACCACATGGCTGCTGTGTTTGCTGCTCAATGAGTTTTTTGATGCTCCAAAAAAAGCAGACATTTAGAGCGACAGTACTGTGAGCACTTGATTTAGGGATGTCACAGTTAATGACAAATAATGAACCATCAAATTAACCAACCACTATTTTGATAATTGATTAATGAATAATTTAAAGCCATTGTCCAACTTAAAATGGAGCAGATCCTCTGATTTCAACCGCTCACCAATATATATTCCATTTTCTGAGGTTTATCAAAGAGGACTTATCTTTTGCCTTCGATCAAAAGAAGACATTTGCAAAGATCGCTTTTACTCTAGAAACCAATACTCAACATTTTTGCACACTTTCTAACATGTTAAGGACCAAACTGGGAACTGAATCATTTATTCATTTCCCGAGTTGCTTATCCTCATGAGAGTGCTGCAGCCAATCTCAGCTGTCATCGGGCAGGAGGCAGGGTACACCCTGAACTGGTTACCAGTCAATTGCAGGCCACATGGAGACAGACAACAGCCGCACTCACAATCACACCC
This sequence comes from Syngnathoides biaculeatus, assembly GCF_019802595.1. Lineage (NCBI taxonomy): Eukaryota > Metazoa > Chordata > Actinopteri > Syngnathiformes > Syngnathidae > Syngnathoides > Syngnathoides biaculeatus. Next base: position 4,779,621 of record NC_084657.1, on the reverse strand, counting down.
AAGGTCAATTTTAAGTTTCCAATGAATGAAAATCTAATTATTAGTATTATTTCAAATCATGGACAAAAAAATGTCATTTTAATCTATAATGAAAATCGTTTTGCTGCATGCGTAGTACAACAATCAGTAATCAACATGTAGTTGAACCTAAAGCAACCTCAGAAATGTACATAAAACTGTTTTTGGCAATAAAGAAAAAAAAAGGATTGCCGTTCGTAAATACCTGGAGTATCTTTAAAAAGTGAAGACCAAGTCCTAAAACCTACGTGTTCAGAAAGATTCAGACCTGACCTTTAATAGTCATATCAAATCATTTACTACAACTGCAGTCACTCACATTTGAAAAATGAACAGGTGTGGTCGGTCATGCCCGCAGATATAATGTTACGGGTGTGGTCCACCAGTCATGCCCACATATATAAAGTTGCGGGTGTTGGTTATGTTTGTAATTATGAGTGTACCCCTTTAAGAGCGCAGGGGGGCGGTGTCAGGTAAACCAAGAAGTAGAAGTAGGCTGAACAGCAGCTCGTTATAGACCATGTGCTTCCGTGTTAAAAAAAAAAAAAAAGACGTCAGGCTGTGGTTCACTGCGCTGGATTGGTTTTCATGTATGCTGAGGGTGTGCGACAAGTGCGCAATTGCGCAGCTTTGAGGGAACATTGGCAAGACTACACAAAATAAGAGAAGTCTTCCAATATCTATGTATTTCTACTTGTAACAAACTTTACGCGCTCGACTGTGGAGATTTGGGAACGCGCTGGCGCACGGACGCATACGCATACAAATACGGTAGGACTCTGAGGTCGACTGACAAGTGTAATAATGGAGTGCAGTCCAAGGCAAACATGGTGAAGCAGCATTTAGCTATCATGTTGCAAAAAATTGGAATATGTTGCCAACAGAGGTGACATCAGCCCCAAGAGTGTTTCCAAATCCAAATTAAAAAATTTTTGTTCATACTTTTTAGAGTACTTCCACTTTTCAGTGCTATTCCTTTCATTAAAAGCTGTTTTAATTTTTTCTGTTATGTATTTGAATGCTTTTAATCATGTAAAGCACATTGAGTTATTTTGTTTGAAATGCACTATACAAATAACTTTGGTTTGCTAAAACTATTTTAATAAAATGGTAAAAAAAAGTAGCTTGTAGCATTTATGAGTACTGTACCCAGGTAGTATCATTTGGTTTGGTTTCCCATCAATCAGGTTACAATACCAAATACTAATCTATAATTGGAAACCAATATTTTGCAATAAAATAGCACACAATTAATTTTTAGCCCATTACTTTCTATTCATCAGATGGAATAATTACTCATCAATTCTAAAAATACTCAATAGTGACAGCCCTAGTCAGTGTGCATTTTCACCTCATTGTAGCAAACACCATAGATAAAAAGGTATTTAAGGGCATGTCCACACAACGTGAACTCCCTGTGATAGTATAGTTTGTTTGGTCAAGTGTGAGCGTTATCACTGGAACCCTCATGTGCACCAAACAGCTGCTTGCACATGCTTGAGCAAGACTAAAAGTTTTGTTTTTTTTTTTTGTTATGAAAAGTCACAGTGCCAACTACTGGCCTCTCATGCATGTTTCTTCATTGTCAGAGCTCTAATCAAAAGTTTTTCAAAACCATCAGATAAACATACCGTACGATGGTAGTAACTGGATTCAATGTCCAATCTTCAAAACTTTCCGACTCATCTGACAAAACCGGATGGAGACAGTGGCACCAACTAAAAAAAAAAAAAAAAAAAACCCAACTGCTACTACATACTGTATGTATGCAGTTGCGCACGTAAATTTGTAGACCAAAAAGTGCAACCTTATGTATTGTTTGCATTGAATTGTAAACAGCAGTAACCAAAATGTTCATGTTCCTTTAATAAAAAATTACACACACCACACCATAGTTTCAGCGAAGAACGGCATTCTTTTGTTATTGGTCACAGGGTGGAAAACAAATAATGACAGGGAATAAACATGAAATGCAGTAAAATTGGCGTTTGTGATAACTATCAGGAAGATCTCGCTGGCAACAACATGAACAAATAACTGCATTTGAAAAAAGCATGGGTAAAAGACATTATTGGCGTGCACACGAGAAAAATATGCAATTATCATACATCTGAACAAAAAGCAAGGCAGCAAATATTTGAGCGTGGATGAGGGTACTAACTGCTAGCATGCTAAACAGAGACATCCATCTACTCTACCGTCTAATCTGTTTACAAGTCACCTGTTTTTACTTCACCATAATGACTTTCAAGTATTATGCGAGTCCAATAACACCCTTCTCCGTCAGTGATGAATGCTGATGCTATCGCTAATGTTCAGGATCAGGATTAACTTCATTGTCCTCGAGGGAAAATTATTCTTGGACATCAATGAGTTGTTGTCCTACTGCACATGTGCTGCATCATTGAATAGAAACGGAATACTACTCTGTTGGATGCTAAATACAATATTAACAATAACTACAACTGGAAGCTATAATAGCAACAGTTTTTCATATTCAACCAGTTTAAAATCGTAAACCGTGAACTTCTTTAATCCTACTTGTAGGGCTGGCCAATTAATCACAATGCAATTGTGATTTTGGATTCTCACAATCATAGAAAATTATAATAGAAGAAAAATGATTAACTAATAAATTTCTACTTTGTAAAAGCACCCTGATTCCAGCCTGTGTTGCTTGCAGCAAGCTTATGACCTATGTTATTATCCCTAAGAATTGTGCTTGAAGTTGTTTTGTGACACATCAGTTGCGGTTTACTGTAAAACTAAACTTCACAAAAATAATTCCACAAACTGTATATTGAAATTACAAGACACTTGCTTTCAGAACCCATCTTAATGATAACACTCAATGTTAGCAGGGATAGGCTCCAGCACTATCGCGATCCTTGTGAGGATAAGTGGGTTAGAAAATTTAATGGGGGTGGGGGGAATCTAAAAACCTATATATGGGCTGGGAAATTACCATTACATCAGGAAGAATTTACCTTCATATAACACACACAAACGCTGAAGTAAACGTAAATATACTGTAATAATATGCGTCGATATGTTCGTGATCTATGAAAAACGGGATGCATTAACCAAGTTTCATTTTAAGGTAAGTGTGTCACTCCATGAATGAACTGCACCCTTATATATCAATAAGCGGTTCAGGCCCGCAAAGCAGGTACAGCAGATGCAGTCATGGCAAAAAAAGCATTGGGACGACTTGTCACGACAGTATAAAAAGAAACGTTTTGTTTTTTTTATGTCCGGCATGAAATCAAACTAAACTTTTACTGTTTAAGGTTACCGTAATTTCCGGCCTATAGGGCGCGACTTTTTTCCACACTCTTTGAATCTGCGGCTTATGCTGTGATACGGCTAATTTATGCGAGCGGAAAAGGTAAGAAAGAGACTGGTGAAATTAATATATGTGCCGAGGAAGTGACTTTTACCAGTATGCTTTTTTTTTCCCCAACCGGCCCTGTTAGCGCCGCGCTAGCATGTTGCTGCTTTGTTAGTGCCATGTCTCAGTGATTTTTACCAGTATGTTTTTTTTAACCGGCCTTGTTAGCGCCGCGCTTGCGTTAGCACCACGCTACAGCCCTGTTCGTGCTACCGTGTTGTTGCTATGTTAAGATAAGTGAAGGTATTAAATCTTTGAAAACTCTTTCAGTCTACCATCTTTATTTGTGAATATCTCGTGTTTCAATGTGGGTACTTGCGGCTTTTACACGCGTACAGGTTATGTATGTACCAAATGGCATTTCCTTTACAAATGTACCGGGTGAGGCTTATAATCAGGTGGGCTCTGTTGGCCCGGAAATTACGGTAAATTAGGATGACCAAAATGATTGCTACTTGCTTAATACCAGAATAATGAATATTTTTTGACAGACATCACTCTCATTTCTCTTTCAAGTTTATATTTAAAGTTAAGTTTTGGTAGTTGAAAAGTTGGATTGAAATCAACCAATAATCATGTTTATTAATCATGATTTCAATGTCAAGCAAAATAATTGTGATGATTATATGTCACAGTTAGGGTCACACTAGACAACAATGAGCTGAGTCACATGGTGTCAGATGCCAGACTGTGGGGGTTTGGTAGGGCATGATCAGTCAGAACAACATTAACAAACGGATGTTATGCTGCCATGAATGTCGAAGTGCACGTGCGGGAAATCTGTGTGATATAATCAAGACACTTCAGACGGATGTCTTATAAGCTTGTTTACAACTTGAATGTTCTGATGTGAATTGCATAATTGCAGTGCAATGTAGGCATAACGAGAAGATCTAGACAAATAGACGTATGAATTCCAAATATGGAGTTTGTATATATTTTCCTCATCCGAAGATGCTCTCCACAATCTTGGATTCTTTCTTTGGGAATTACTCTCCCACCTACTGTACATTGAAAAATGTTTTACTGAACTTCAACAGGAACAAGTATCAAGCATGTTTCTGCTTTTACTGGTAATTCCCAAAATGTGTCACCCTGAAATGGACCCAAACTTCATAGCTTGTTCAAATGAACTAGGTAGTCTTTACCCTTGTTCATCCGATACAACATGCGTACAGCTAAAGAGCTGTAGAATTTTTCCAGGTGGCAGTGCAAAGCCAAATTAAGACGGCGATGTTTTCATTTGTTAGCAGGTGCATCCATTTTGTGTTTCTACTCACACATCCTTTGCATTGCTCAGTCAAAGCGCTTACGAGAAATTGGACACCCTGTGACAAATTGAGCTTGTGATTATAGGGAGAAAGAGAAAAGCTTCGTTAAGTGTTGTTGATTGGGATTCGGGGCTATGCTTTCACATCCGAAGTGTGTGCGTGTCTATTTGTGTGCATTTCGCTTGGTAGAGATCCAAAACCAGAACTGATACCGCCACTGCCTCATGTACAATTTACCCTCCCATCCAGGTGTTCCCACAGCTTGTCTCAGCTTTGAGTCCTCCATAAAGAAAACTTTATCAAAAGCAGCTGTTCCCACAAGTCTCTCTCCCACACAGACTTGGAGACAAACAACCCACAGACCACCTCTATTTCCAGTTCTTTCTTATTGACATACGTACTAATTTAACAGGGAAAGCTGTCCTGCCCAGTCTAAAGTCCTTTCCAGACCCATATTTGTGACCTAGAGTTAACTAACTCTGATTTGTTTGTGAGGACAGCTGGGGTGATTTTAGGTAGTGGTAAAAATGAATTTGCGCTGATTTTTACTACCAAACCTAAAAGTGGCAAAATTTACAACCCCCCCCCCAAAAAAAAAAAAAAAAAAAATACCAGTGTTTTAAAAGGTTGGGAGAGGGAGATTTATTAGGGCCCCCCGTTGAGAATTTCTCCAATCTTCGCTTTATGTAGTTTAATTATCCCCTAGCAAGTGAGGTGGGTTTTCGTTGAGAACTGGGCAAAATGTTTTGCTATACTGGGAATTGCAGCTATGACCCCCCAATTTTAAAATCCTGTTCTGCGTGTGTTCAGTAAATGCTGATCTGGCCCCTTCCTATGCCTACGTAAGGTTGGTAAGGTCAGCCGCCTCCGTGGCAGCTCTGACATTCAGTCTAGCCTGCAGCCACACCCAACCAGTTTTCCCGTGCATAGAATAAAAGTGATCTTTTCTGTGCTTGTATGCAACATGTGCTCCTTCTGCCAATGGCCAATCACATGAGATTTGTGGTTCTCTCCTCAATCTCCCATTTGTTGAGGGTGCCTCACAGCCCTCGGCTCGTCCGCCAACAGACGCTGGTGGTGGTCATCCGGCAACGGTCAGCCAACCAGTAACTCTGTGGAAAGGGAGGCAAAAACAGGCCAAGCATGGCAAACATCTCACCTCTGTGTCTGCAAGGGAACATCTGGTTCTCTGTGGGCCCTCAGTCTGTTGAACTATGGGCCCACACAAGTGCTCAGTTGTGTAATGGCGTTGTCATGGCACTGGAATTATGACTTATTCACAACCACAGATTTAATAGCCAGACAAAAATCACAACGTGGAAATCAAAGCACATTTTTGTAATGGCTTCTGAAACAAACTGGTGTAATCCAAAACATTTTTGCTTTTAAATATTTTTGAATTTAATCTTGTTTTGTTTTTTAAATGTATGGAACAGGAAGAAGTAGTAGTACACAACAACTTAGTGTGTTGTGGGCTGAATAGAGGAAGCTTAACTAAATAATAATTGCTTCTCCCCTGTGAGACTAATCAGTCACATGAGTAATAGAGTTAGTTCAACTGATAAAACTCCTTTACATATCCCACTCTCATACTTCTTTGCATCACACATCTCCAGTGACCATCAAGACTGATGAGGTATGCGCAAAGGTCTATGCAATTGAACGGCGCATTAATGCACCCAGCAGCGAATTTTTGCCATCGACCCCCATTCCTTGCAAATAAGGACAGCGCCATCAATCAGGCCGAGATAGCCGACACGAGACAGGGGTTGATAAAGTAGGAGACTTTGGAGCTAATGACAAATGGATCCTGAAGATATGGTCACATGTCTGTGCCTTCTTAGTATGAGGGTCTGGGGGGGGGGGGGGAACAAAGTTTGCTGTATAGTGAAAAAGTGCTTATTGTGTTCTAAATCCGGCTGAGACTCTCAGAGACATAACTCAGGACCATTCCTGTACCTCCCAGAACACTTCTGTTCCCACACCATTGCTTTGGGATGGAGTGACCTTCAGGAGGCCCGCTAGTCCTACTAATTGGGGTCTCTTCAGAGCACAGTGGTCTACCCTCCAAACAAGAGCGGAGGAGGGACTGAGGGGAAAGAGGAGAGGGAGACAGGATCAGCCTGCTCTAACTCCAAGCAGGAAATAGACAAAAAGCAGCTTAAAAACTTCATGGAAAATTACGGCATGAAACTGAAATGTGGCAGTGAATATTTTATTGGTGTATCAATTGTTGGGACAACTCATTCATCCATCCATCCATCCATCCATTTTACAAGTCGCTTATGTTCACAAGGGTTCCGGGGACTGCAGGAGCCTATCGCAACAAATCAGTAAATACTTAATACTTTTGTTATTTGTAATATGGAATTCAGTTTAAATGATGGAGAATGAATGCTTAATATTGTAATATAAGCTGGATAAACATTCACACATTGGGCTGTGACCATCCATCCATCCATCCATTTTCCAAGTAATTCTGTGAAATGCTGACGTCCATCACACGCTCCTATCAATGCAGGTCAGGACATTGCACTTCTTTTTTGAACGTTATCAAAACACTAAGGGCATGATTTATGTAAGGTTTTCACATGACAACAGGGACGCAGAGTTGATTACTCACGCTAACATATGCAGAAGCTAATCTAACTGGCTGTGGCAATCGGAATTGTGTCTGGAGAAATATGCAAAATTGCTGGAGTGTAAGCAAATACAGTACATTAACTCAGCACGTGCAGTGTGAATTTTGAAACCTGAGAAATTGCAATGACTGATTTTGCATCTTTGAATACAGTGTTTGAAAGCCAGGTGCAAAAGGGCACGCAACGCGTGAATGAAACAAAACATGGCATTTCTCAGGTTGCGGGCTTCCCCACAATTATAGGCGGAATGGATTTCCTTTGAATAACTGAGTAAAAATGTTTGCTTATCTTCAACAAATGGTTACAATTCCAACACTTGAAACTTCAATTTGTTCTTTCAGCAGCCTCCAAAGTTTTTATGGTGACAAACCATCATTTAAAGTGAAAAAACCCTTTTCAAATACAGTGGTTTCCGCCACTTTTAGACCCGTGGCGAACAGCACGCACAATCTCCAAACACCCCTAATTTGTGATCATAGGAAAAAAAGACCGTAATGATAGAAGATCGTACGGAACACGGCCACCGGAGATTATCCCCGAAGTTTAGCGGCCTCCATTTTGGATCTTAGTAAATTAGGCCCACAGTGTTCTATATCTCTGGGTAAAATACAAACCAGCAGAATCAAAACCCAGAGTCAATAGGAACCGCTTTGAAAATAACGGGCACTTGGAAAATGGATGGAAGAATGTTCTGTTTATCCCTTTCATTGAAGGCAATCAGATCATCAAGTAGGCAAACTTCCTAGCACTAGCGTGACTGTCTCAAAAAAGGTCAAAAGAGTGAAAACCTATCTAGCTTTCTATTATGAAGAATTTACAATGCCTTCTTTACTGGAAAAAAAAAAGTTTTAATTTATACAAGTGCTTCCACGGGCAAGATTCATTCTAATCTCTTTGAGGGGGCTCATAAATTTGCAATACAATCTCTTAATACTTGGGTACAGCTAGCTAAATCACGGCAAAAGCTTCTAAATGTATTTCCTAAATTTTGTTGTTTGGTCTGCTGACTGGTACCAAGTGCATCAATTTGAAGATTAGCAAGATTGGTTGACAAGATTGTGCCACTTTTTAACCATGAGATATAAACACAACAAGAAGAGTTTAGATTTGTGAAAGGGGGTAAAGGCAGGTACATATCCTTGTACCATTACAGACATGGAGGAGAAAATGACAGCGATCATTTATCACGTCATGGTCACTGTCCGTCAGTGCGAGAACAGTCATAAAAATGGAACACAGAGTCCAAGATTTAAGCCCGAGTACAAACGATGCCCAAGACTTTATGATGGCTGAGGCTCAGTGGAATACTTTTGACAATGAAAGTTAAAATACACACAGTTAATGAGCTGAGAATAGGTATGGGATTGATCCTGAGAAGACTTTGCAAAGAGGGTGGCCATGAATAGAAAGGTCTGCATTTAATTTGCTAATCCATCACTGCAATTGTGCTGGGTAACAAAGGCGGAGAGGAGAGTCGTGGGGCATTCAGAAGCAATGGAGCATGCTGAGGGCTGAGTGTGTGGTTCTCCATGGAGCAGGCAAGGCCACAGCCTGTGGCCCTTGGCCCTAAAAGCCAAGCCGGCGCTTGGGAGAAAGGGCTCTGATGAGCTCAGGGCAGGCAAGACTAATCTCTTCATGTCCAAAGAATTGTTTAACTATGTTTGACTGATTAACCCAAAGCCCTCTATTTCAGTTGCAATCTATTTGTTCAATCAAATCTCCGCAACATCATTGCAGAGTGAAAAGAGAGGAGCAGGGAAACAAAAGGGCCTGCAAAACAATCTATTTGGAGGATGCACACAGTATTTTTTAGCATCTACATCCACACAACACTGCTGCTCACATTAAAAGAAAGGTCAGAGGAATCTCGAAGCACTCCGAGCATAAACTGTACCGTCACACTGGCTTTTACCATCTTCATGGGAAAGGGAAATTTAAGGCACTCTCCCCTGCGTGGAAACGAGGTTGCCAGGAAGATTAACCCAGCTTCCTTTTATAGCCTCTGAGAAGAGGTTAAATCACATATTACATTGCCTGAAATGTCTCAGAGTAATTAGATCAAGAATATTACTCTCTCCTCTTCCTCTCGCAGACTGCAGCTGATCAAAGCCTAATGATGGTGTCGGAGCCTTTGGCAGTACTGGCTGGATAAATCTCCCCATCGGGACGGCAATCTGTCAGAGCCACGAGCTCTGCTAAACAGCACAAGACATGAGTGGAATGGTGCTTGACACAAAGTGGACTAAACGAACCACATCCTTTACCAATAAGCTTTCAGTCAGCAGTGCAGCATTAAAATTCACAGGAATGATTAAAGCTCTCTTTGTTTTGGCTACGACCTGCTTGTTTCTATGTACACAGTCAGCCGATATGTATACAAGGAGAAACATCACTGCGTTGCACCGAGCAGACCAGACCAGATCAGATCCAGGCAGCACCTGGTCTCGTGATGGCTGCGGGGGCTACTGGCTATTAATTACAGAAAGCTGACACTCAAATCCCTGCAATGAGACCTGGGAAGTGAGCTACTCGACAAGACGAATGCTGGCCTGTCACACAGCAACATGACCTGCCTCAGGACTCCTTACACATGAATACTTAAGACTCTCTTTCAAATTGGACCCCAACCCCACTTCCATCTCCATCCCATTGTACGGCTGGCTGTAGCACTACTTCAGGGGATATTTTCCAACTAATGTAAAATGGTTGTGCAGTGGTGTGATAAAAGTCGACATTTTCCTTTTCTAACTCAATGCTTCCTTTGTAAACAGCCTTGTGGTTTTGTTTGTTCGCAGGCTGCGAACACATTACACATTCTATAATGGTCAATTTTATTATCTGCTCTGAGACTGAAAGGGTGCAAACAAAAGGTGGAAATGGCAGGAGCTATGCCAATCATTTATCATTGAAAGATGTCAGACAAAAGAAGCCCTAAAAACCTGACAGTTTCTCTTTCTGTGGCATGTTCTATGTCAGTCCCTTCTGCCTGGAAAAAAAAGGGGCCACTGAGACTCCTGTGAGAGATCTGACCCAAATCTTAACCCTATACAGGTGCCACATGACAACAGAGCCGATGGGTGAATACATAACCCCTCAAAAAAGAGCCAAGTATATTTATTCTAGAACAAAAAAGGCAATCCAATGAGAACGAGTTGCTACTCGTAAAGGTTATGAAATCCCTAATTTTAGATTTAAAGCTTAGCTTGCTTAAAGGTCAGAGAATAAACCACCCAGGTTCACATATTAAACCATCTTCAAGTCCATGAAACTAAATGCTCTGCTTGTATGCTGCAACAGAACATCCTGTTAATGCTGGTATCAAGTGTGATCCTCCCCTCTCAAAACAATAACTAGAGTTGAACTATGAACCATGATTTGAGCCAGCATCCCCCCCACGGAGTGACAACTGCACCGCTGCACATTCCAGGAAACGCCACTTGCTGGAGACATAAACAACATGGGCTAGTTGGAGCTCTGCACAGATGCTTACAGTCTCACTAAGTGCTTTTCAATTTGCAGCACTGGTAGTACCAGTAATTCAGAATGGTGTAGAGCTGATACTACAAGTTTCACTCAAATACTGGAGAGACTGCGTGAACAATGTAGCTGTCAGAAGCACTGTCTGCCTTGAATACTGATTTAGTACGGAACTTATAGGCTTGTAGAGAAAAACTGTCGAACATGCCATTCGAAATTTAAACGTCGATTGACTTGGGTTCATGGCTATTGAAGAGCGGTCCGCATTTGCTACAAACAGCCCAGTGAATGACATGCCAGAGATTAGCCTGTGAAGGTCACAATCTGAGTCTATCCTTTCAGATGCTTTTCACAACACAACCACCGAGCCCTCTCCAACAACAGGAGGAATGTCCTCTGGTAACTTTTCAAGGCAGGGAGATACCATTCACTGTGACCAACAACGGGTGCAAACAGGACCAGAGGTTGAGGAGGTTATAAAGAGCCCCATTCTAAGTGCCGCCTGCTCTCCAGCACACTGCATGCGCACACAAAAATAAAAATACAACCACACACTCAGGCTCAGGGAAGGGTCACGGCAAAAGGTAAATACTTCCTCACCTCTGCACCTCAAAGGAGCCTCCACAGCTTCCTAAGACGGTACAGTATAGCCTCATAGCCGCCCCACCCGCCAAGCCTTTTGAGACGAACCACGATTACATACCATTGTTAGATTATTTTGTCATCCCAGTCAGGATCACCAATATTATTTAATTTTGTTATGTACTACAATAATGACAGAATTTTTTTTGTGTCATTATCTACAGTGAAACGAGTCCTGCACTGACATGGGCTTAAAGACCACTGACTGAGAATGAAGCAATCACTCCTAAAGTAACACAAAAAAAAAAGAGATTACAGTTTGCCAAAAGACAAGACAGATCTTAACTTCTAGAGACATGAGAACATCATGCCAACTGTGAAGCATGGAAGTGGCAGCATCATGTTGTGGGGCTGTTTTGCTACAGCAGGAACCGGAGCGCTTCGTAAAATAGACGGCATCATGAAGAAAGAACACGACATGGAGATATTAAGGAAACGTCACAAAACATCAGCTGGGAAGCTAAAACTTGGGGGCAAACAGTTCCTCCAAACGGACAATGACCCGAAGCATACTGTCAAAATGTTTGAAAAGCAGCTTTAGGATGACGAAGTCAAAGTCTTGCAGTGGTCATCACAAAGCCCTGATCTTAATCCCATTGCAAATTTGTGGTCAGATCTGAAAAGGTGTGTACGAGCAAGTCAACTGACAAACCTGACTCAGTCACAACAGTTCTGCCATTAGGAATGGGCCACGATTCCGGCAGAGTACAGTAGAAGGTTGTGGACGTTTAACCAAAATGCTTGACCCAAGTCATCTAGTGCAAAAGAAATGCTACTCCATACAAAGAAAATGTATGTAGTCTTTTGACCTCAAAAAAAAAAAAAAATTCTGTAAGAAATTCCATTTTGGCATTTAACAAAGTTACATAATTTTGGTGATCCTGAATGACTTGAATCAGGAGAAGTTTAGACAGATTTGACTTCAGACAGTGAGACAAAAAAATAAATGTTTTTGCACAGCGTATGTAAACTTCTCTCTTCAACTGTGTATATAGAGAAACATAACAACATAGAAATAAAAAAAGTCATTCATCCAGAGGGCAAATAAACATAATTCATACTTGGTAATGTAAGGAATACAATAATTAGTGATGATAGCATTTCACCATTTCCACATTATATTAGCAATGATTAATGAATGAAACAATCATTGGCCATCCTTATTTACCAGCCTCACAGATTTTGCTAAAAATATCACTTGTGTGAATAGCTCAGGCTTATTGCTGCTAACACAAGTGAATTTAATAATTAAAAAAAAGTAATCAAATTCCAAATCAAGTGATGCAACTAAACTTCCAATGAAAAATCTGGTCTTCCATAAGTTCTATTTTATAACAAATCCAGATATTTGTTATTGTGCCTGTGAAGCCTGTGCCAAAAAAAAAAAAAAAAAAAAAAAAGACTCACAAACAGAGTCTTAAAGAGTTTGAAATATTAAAAATAAAGCCTAATTAGCCAAGAGCCTTTTACATTTCCTCCCCCTTCTTCTAATCCTCTGGAAGCTTTATCTAACATTTGTGCAAAGTATGACATGAACTGTGTTTATGTGTGTGAGACCACCAGCCGGAGCTTTACTGGTGCTTGGTTACGGCATTCTTTGTGACCCTACAGACTGGGTCACCCTCAGAGCCTCGGTAACTCCAGCTAATGATGCCCTGATATGTACGCTTGGCAACAACACTGGAAAACTGCAGCAGCAGACACAATAATGATATTTATTAGTGCTGCCTAGAACGTAATATGGGGCTCGCCTTGCTGTCTCTTACGTGAGCGTAGTTTTGGGGGTGGAGAGGCTCAGTGATCTGATTGAGACGGCCTTATCTTGTGCCATAAACAGATAGCTGCATCTGGCCTGCTCCTCTGCTGCTGATGGAGGCTGATAAACAGCTCTGTTGTCTCCAGTGACTCCGTCGAGGCTGATCACACCGAGATGCCCTCGTGCCTCCCGCTGCTATGGTTGTTTCTGTTGTGAATGTCACAGTGTGGCAGGCATTCTTCCACGATTGCCCTCGAGATGAACACACAACAATTGCTAAAAGCCCTCTTTGGTCTTGGGTGTTCAGTTTCATCCCTCCCTGGCTTGGGGCTTCAGGTTTGTTGATTTAGCAATCTACCAAGCAAGGCAAGAGATTTTTTTTTTTGCCCTAATTAAAATCCACCTGCTAACATGCTAATCCTCGCAGAACAGAATTTAAAAAAAAAAATAAAAAACACCAGCATGCATTGGACAGGAAGTCATTTTCAAAGTAGGCATAGTGAGTGCCCAAGTCATTTGGCCAAACATAAAGCAAATGCCATATGACCCCACAGCCCAGCAGGTCATTTCCTTGCTCTCAGGCTCAAGCACAACTGGGCCACGGTGACCACGACACCCCATTTGCGAGGATAATGCGCTGCCACTTTTTTTTTTTTTTTTTTTAACTCCCTGACCTGTTTTTGACCCTCACACTGTTGCCCCCAAAAAACAACCAAACATCTGCTATGTACCTGATACCGCAATCCCATAAAAAGCTGAGAAAATACAGGAAAAAGGTATTAAGGGGACAACCTGCTCTTCAAAAACTACCAAGGTGCAGAAAATAAAAATCTCCTATATATGCACATAAAATTCACAGACAACACCTGCTAGAGATTTAACATCCGCTGGCCCCTACAGGGAAATGAGGATTGGGGAGAGAGCCTAGTTGCACATTTCCAATTCAAATTTTCTTCCATCGGGCTCGTTCCAAAAAAGACATGCTAGTTAGCCGGGCTGTTTCAGGCAACTATAGGGGGGGGGGGATATGACAGCAACTAATCATTGGTATTTAATGAGCTCCGTGTGACTGCAACGTTCTCGACACTCCTTGTACCCTTCTGATATGTTATTCACTCTTTCCTGGAGGTCTCAGAAATAAAGTAAGGCTTTGATATCCTCTTATTACTGCAGTGTGCACCAAATTGTTCTGCTGACAAGTGCAGGACCTTCTGCAACATAAAGCATGTGGTCTTAAATGGGAGCCACTCAAGAACAATTGTTTTGACTTTGTGAGAGCAATCATAGGTCGCTCCTAGTTCAATCCAGTCAATTTAGCATTTGGAAAGATGCGTGTGGATTCACATAGTGCTCTCTTCATTGCTCTCAGCATTCCGCTCAAGTGAGCTAAAGAAGTAGCTCGCCCATATGCAATATTTACCCCTGCCAAGGTGGTCTGTTCATGAGAAGGTTATTTTTTGGCCCCTCTTGTGTACAGTTTCTCGTATGGAAATCTTGTTAAATTTGTAATAAGTATGATTTTTTTTATAAGTATTCCCATTACATTTGGAAAAATATGCTGACTGACTGACGATATAAAAACTCAATCCTCCTCCTTGTTGCCATCCTTTACACGCCAAAGTTAATCACACAATATCATCTTAAACTTTGTGTGTCAGTGGTTTACTTATTTTCACAGTTGAGACGAGCATGATCTGGTTTGAAGAAAAAGATTAACATGTTACTGTTTTAAACACAAAGCTGTGGTTAATTTGTGTAGGAATGTTAAAATTCTATTGATTTTATAAATTTCATAAAGGTGACAGTAGACTAGAACATAAAACATTGAAAAAAAAAAATCACCTACAAAATCTCTAGAAACTCATAAGTCATGTTTAATACTAACCGCATGGAGGTAAAGGTTCATCATACATAATTTTGTTTGGATATCAGGTAACAAATTTCAGAAGCTGATAAGATTTTGCATGACAAATGTTTTAAGGCTTGGCATGCGATACATACTTATTTTTATGAATCCTTGTATGCACACACCAGCAGGGCCAAAAAAAGCCAAGATGCGGCACTTTAAAAACAAAATGTGCCTCTTCTGCCTACACTGTAAATCAATACATTCCAACACATTTGTCAGCAGCTGGCAGGAAAGCCTAAAGGCAAACTTGCTTTTCTGCCCTCAAGGCAAAGACTCTCAGTTTGTGGTGACAGGTCAAAGTCAGCACATACTCATGAACGAGTGCAATTTCCCTTTGGTGGAGCGCACTCATTTTCTACCGTGTTGACCAGTGTGACATGAACAAATGATCCAGGTGATCCTGACATTCAGGCTCGTCTGCTAGCTTTATAGGTGACGAGCAACGCACGAATCAGAGTAAACCGAAGTTGGAAAGCCTCACGGCCGTGTTTGGGGGGCGAGCTAAAATGTGTTTGTCTTTTAGCAGGGGTCGTGGGTGGAATTAATACAAAACCTGTCAAGCACAAGTCTGGTATTTTCCTTTTTTTTGAGGGGGGGGGGTTATTTTGTAATGACTTCAAGGGGAGCGGTGTTAAGTGAACTGACTTACTTTCCTTCGTGAAGCATCCATGGTTGCAGAGTATTCTAGTGTTATGCAAGTCACCAATGATGCAACACTGAGCTAGGACATGATCACAAGTGGCCATAAGTAAAGCAAGCAAGTCAAACTGTAGATGCTGAAAAGGCAGCAACTCAGCAAGCGCTGAGCGCTAGTCAGGTGACTGGGTAGCTTCTATTGTAAGTTTAAAAAAAATAAAATAAATACGGAAGGTTCTACAATGTTTCAAAGGGTATGCAGTAAAAGAAGCAATTTGTGCAGCAGCGGTATACGAATATGTGGTCCTGTGGAACTAGAAGAAACTCATTTACTGCCATACTTATTGGTTTTCAATTCATTGTTTGATATTTGGGGACTGGATTTTTCTTTTTTTTTTTTTTCCCCCCAAAGAAATAGCTACTCTGCAGCAATTATTACTTCTGTAAATAATGGATTGTGGCACTTTTTTTTCCACCTTGCTTCTACATTTCAGTTAGGCCCCTAGCGTACGCACAAAACCGTCATTACCAAGAACCTCTGGGAAGAGTTTGTTTACTTTATTGGTTACCTCTTGTTAACACTGTGTTAACATTATGTATCCTATCCACTTTTTTTTTTTTTTTAAATACAACCTCCTCCAATTCCCATTGCTCCACTTCCTATGGAAAATTTGTTAATTAAATTGAAGGTTCCCGAAATCAATCATGCTCGACCTTTGAAGTTTCACGTCCTGTACAGTGAGTCCCTGTTAATCATGGGGTATAGGGACCAAGCACTAACACAAATAGCACAAATCTGTAACTATGAGCCACCAGATGGTGCAAAAATAATATTGTAGTTCCTTTGGCCTCAACACAAAAATGGCGACTGAGTTGTCCAGCAAATATTTTTTCCCCAAAACATCTGTGATTAGTCAAATTTGTGAAAACTGAAACACAAATATGACACAGTTCAAGGTTCACAGGCTTGTCAACATCACAAATCTATTGTAAAGGCTTAATCGTGGTCGGTGTGACAGTAGAGCACATTCCAGATGGGAGAGGCCTTAAAGTCATTTGTTTCTAAGACCTAACTAATCTTCATTGCGCTGGGAAACGTAGCACCCCGATGCAAAAAGGTTTCCTTCTACTCGATAATTACACACAGTCCGGGGGGCTGAGTTTCCCCGACGACACACTGAAATTTAATCATCTGCTCTTTGGAAAATGTAAGTGGAGAAAGTTGTGTTGCGAAAGTGTACTTTTGGACAAGTAAGGTCAGGTACTATCTCTGCACAGATCCTGCCAAAAATGTATTTTAAAAAAAACTTTTATTCTACTAGAAAATGATTCTTTTTAACTGACCACACCAAATATCCATTGAGGTCAACGCACACAAACAGTTCAAACATTTCACCATACAGAACGCATTCCTCTGCATTATTCAACCATAGTCCAGTTTTAGGTATAACGCCGGACCACGACATTTCAATAAAACATGACTCACAGCGGACCAATACATAAATAAACAAACAAATAAATACAACAGCCACGGCATTAACATTCCGCCGTGCAAAGATCAGACTCGGAGGGGGCAGAAACATCGATAGGATCCCATTAGTTAAGTGCGCCCTTAGGATACCCGAAATGTGATCATGGTCAGACTTCTCCTGTCCAGACATAGACCATTAAACGCTGTGGTAGAAGAAGAAAAAAGGGCTGCTCCTCACATACTACATCGTCGTCGTCTTGTTCTTCACTCTCCACTCTACCTCCGAGGTCGGATTTGTGCGGCCGGGTGACGTCAACCTTTTGTTATCACCTTTAACACTTGCCTTCGCAGGTGGATAAAAAGCCTTCTCACTAGCCCATCAACATCATTGCAGTGAACAGTTAACAGAGGAGCTACCAAGCGACAACTTCATTCTGGTGAAATAAAAGCCTTGACACGGGGAGCAGTGGCAACTTTAACCAAATAGGACGCCCCGGGGCACAACGGAATAAATATGAATAAGGATGATTTTGTAGGAAAATGGTCGTAAATCCAAAACTGTTGTCACAAGAACAAGCTAAGCGTCTTAATAATATTAATAATAACAATCAAAGAACCGGTTTCGTTTAATGCCGCTTTGCTTCTAGCATGAACGCAATGCGAGCTGAAATTCGGCTCACCGTGAGCCCCTGAGACGGAAAGACGAGCCACAAAGCCGCAGGTTGCTCGTCCTAAGAGTGCCAGCTGAGTGGCCAGCTCCAGGCTAGCTAACCTAGCACGTCTAAAACGTACACGGTCCATTGTTGCCCTCTCTTCCTCCTCGCCTTTTCTCAAATACGCGTACGCCCGAATGTGGCGGCGGTGTCACCGACGGGAAGGCACGAACGCCGCGAAGCAAAGGCACGACTACTTACTCTCCGTCAACCTCTGCGAAAGGCATCGTTTAGTCGGTCGCCATGGTTCGAAACGGACAGATTTAGTCCCGTCGCCGCGCGCTACCGAATCACTGCTGCCGCCGCCGCCGCCGCCGCTGCTGTCTGCGGCAGCT
Source organism: Syngnathoides biaculeatus (assembly GCF_019802595.1). Lineage (NCBI taxonomy): Eukaryota > Metazoa > Chordata > Actinopteri > Syngnathiformes > Syngnathidae > Syngnathoides > Syngnathoides biaculeatus. The sequence goes on along the minus strand of NC_084657.1, from coordinate 4,761,360 downwards.
ACTTCCGGCGCATGCGCGCTACACGGCTACGTCGACCCGCCAGTTAAAGAGACAGGCGCCTTCTTCACAAGTACGCGCACAAGTACTCTACAAGGGATGACAGTACTTGTGAACAAGACGACTGTACTGTACTGTATTGTATTGTACTATACTCAAGTAACGCCGCAACGTCCTATTTTCAGAGGTGGCCAAGGTACTCACACTCTGCACTTAGGTTAAAATATAAATACCTGTGTAAAAAAAAAAAAGTCGAAGTAGAAGTACTTATTCAACTCCTCTACTTAACTAGGATTTTTTTTTAAGTAAAAATGTAGTTTTACTGTCACATACGAACTCACTGATTTTGGTCTATAATATGCAAAGTCAACTGGGTTCACATTCTGTTGCCCCGTGACCCCTATTCAGAACAAATACGAAATATACTGTAGTACTTAATAATATTGTACTTTCGAAAGACATATGGTAATCCTTCTTTCCATTTTCTTTTCTTTGACCTGTGACCTTGGGCTTCAGGAGCTTTACTGAAAGTATGAGAGAGAAAATGAGTCTCCTGAAAAAAAAAGAAAATTGCAAATATATCTATTGGACAGAGGTGAGGTCAGCCCCAAGTGTGAATGTTTTTAAATCCAGTTGAAAACGTTTCTTTTTTATCATGCTTTTTAGAATATACCCGCTTTTTGATCATTTTACTTGTTTTTGTATTTTGTTTGTCATTTTTACTGTTTTTATCCCGTTTTAAACGTTTTATCTCTTTGTTTTCAAATGCCTCTAATCATGTAAAACAGACTGAGTTACCTCATGTATGAAATGCGCCATACAAATACATTTGCTTTGCTTTGCTTATTGCCAATAAGTGGGTGTAGAACTAGCAAGCAGAAGCAGAATTGGACAAATCAAACCTTGTACTTCCATAGCACTCAAAATGTGTCTAAATTTTACACTTGTAAAATGCTCCCATGGTTTCATACTTAACATTGAGACTGAGATCTAATTACATAGTTATAACAATGATTAAAAAAATAACTTTTTTCCTTGTTTTACAGTACATATAACACGTCTACACACCCCTATTCCAATTTCAGGCTTCATGTGATGGCTCTTTTTATAGGGCCTTTACTAACCCTCAACAAAGTTCAGATGTTCTGGTTGGCTTTTTATTTTTTAATGCCTTTGTTAACTTATTGCAGAAAGCCATACATAACAAACCCTCCAAAATGGATCTGGGGAAAATTGCATGTTATGGGACCTCCATCCATCCATTATCTTTGCCACTTATCCTCACAAGGGTAGTAGGGAGTGCTGGTGCCTATCCCAGCTGTCAACGCGCAGGAGGCGGGGTACACCCTGAACTGGTTGCCAGCCAATCACAGGACACATCGAGACAAATGGCTGCACTCACAATCCCACCTAGGGGCAATTTAGAGTGTCCAGTTAATGTTGCATGTTTTTGGGATGTGGGAGGAATGCGGAGTGCCCAGAGAAAACCCACGCAGGAACGGGGAAAACATGCAAACTCCACACAGGGATCGAATCCGGGTCCTCAGAACTGTGAAGCAAACGCTTTTCCAGCTTATCCACCCTGCAGCCCACATCTAGTATCGACTATATTAAATATTAATGATAATATTAAATAGAATGTATAACACAGCAAAACTTTTTGTTCCTCAATAGATGTAGTAGGCCCATCATCCATACAATACATGTAAATAATTGTGCATTCTGAAATGAGATTGCCAAATTAATAAACTTTTGTTTTAAAATACAATGACAACACTATGGAAGTAAATATGCGCCACCAGGATTTGAATTTGAAATGTCTAAAATTCACCATCTGTGCCCCCAGGCAGGGTTACTTCAGATCAGAACCAAACAGCCTGCCAATCCAGTAACGCTTTCTTAGTATGTGACGTCACGTGACTAAGACAGACAGCGAATTGTGGCCAGTTGAATTGTTAACATTGAAAAGTTACACTGAAATACAACTATTGAAAATGTGATCACTTGAGATTTGTAATTCAAATCCTGTTTTCTGTGGCATTCCAAATTCAAGTCCTGGTGGCACAGATTTACTTCCATACAATACCATTATAATTTGTGAAAAAAACAATACAAATGTCATACCTCCACATCATGCTTGTACAATGATTGTAGTGATCTACTGTAACTAAGCTTGTTATCAGAGTGGAATCTACCCTAAGGTATCGATGCGAGGGATCTTTGTATCCCTTTACAAGTCATGTTTAGGGTAGCTTCAGTCAAAATGGATGCCACGAACCACCCTAAAAAGCCGTTGGTGATAATGATAATTTTTTTAAAAAGTTTTCCTTTAGTATAAATGAAAAAAAAATGTACATGCAACCATCCATTTTCTTTAGCACGTCAGCCTTTACAAGAGCACGCACAACAGTATCAAGATTTGAATCTGAACCTCGAAACTCTGAGGGAAATAATAAGTGAATCCCTTTAATAAAATTTACTGTCCATGCCTGAGTTGACATGTTTGAAGAGCCACCAAACTATCATATACTTGCTTCTGTGTATTTCATAGGAGCTTTGTGCACTGATCTACAACAAGGAAACGGGGTTTTCATGTGTGCTTGTCTATGTGTTTGGGAACGCTTGCACAATCGATTGTGCCCAACTCTGCCCGATTTGATTAAAGGTTGTGTTTGTTTAAGCCCACCTGTCCTAATCCTTTTAATCAAAGATGTCTATTTGTGTGACGACTGCCTGCAAAGAATTGCTGCATGTTCATGAGCAGATAATGCACTCTTACTCCAAAATTTCAACACGTCAAGGACAAATGACACGTAGTGGGCAGCATACAGAGCAATGGAGAGCGTGGTAAGGAAGTGTAGAAACGGGTCCAAGTGGGGTGGAACAGTTGGCGAAAGGTGTCTGATGTTGTATGTGACAGAAGAGTCTCCGCGAGGATGAAGGGCAAAGTCTATAAAACATTGGTGATGTACGGATTAGAGACAGTGGCACTGAAGAAACAACAGGAAGCAGAACTGGAGGTAGCAGAAATGAAGATGTTGAGGTTCTCGCTCGGAGTAAGCAGGTTGGATGGGATTAGAAATGAGCTCATTAGAGGGACAGCCAAAGTTGGATGTTTTGAGGACAAGGTTAGAGAGAGGAGACTTAGATTGGTAGAAGGGTGCTGAGGATGGAGCTGCCAGGCAAAAGGGTGAGAGGAAGACCAAAGAGAAGGTTTATGGATGTGGTGAGGGAAGACATGAGGGCAGTTGGGGTTAGAGAGGAAGATGCAGGAGATAGGCTAAGATGGCAAAAGATGACACGCTGTGGCGACCCCTAACGGGACAAGCCGAAAGGAAAAGAAGAAGACGATTTTTGTTAAGTTCTCAGTTATAACTAATCTACCATGTTTCGATGATAGCCGGAACAGGCTCTGGCATTCCCGTGACCCTTGTGAGGAGAACCGGTTCAGAAAATGGATGGATGGATGTTTTTTTTTTTTTGGTATTTGTTTCTACTCATTTCAGCTTTACTCCAGCCACTAATTCTCTACATCTTAGTCCCATTGACTCATTCTGTCTTCGCCCACCTATGTATGTCCTTTGCCATTTCGTCTTGTCTTCTGTCACATCCTGAACCAACCGTCATCTGAAGAATTATTATTCAATGTTAGTGGAGTTAATACTTTATATCTTGTACCTGGTGATATTTCATTTAAAAAAAAAAAAACTGTGAAATGTGCACCATGCTGATTGTTCCCTTTTGCATCCGACTCACTGAATGGTCCAAAAATTGACAACGGTTGTTTGCTGTATCTTCTTTTCCTTTCGGCTTGTCCCGTTAGGGGTCGCCACAGCGTGTCATCTTTTTCCATCTTAGCCTATCTTCTGCATCTTCCTCTCTAACCCCAACTGTCCTCATGTCTTCCCTCACCACATCCATAAACCTTCTCTTTGGTCTTCCTCTCGCCCTTTTGCCTGGCAGCTCCATCCTCAGCACCCTCCCACCAATATACTCACTCTCTCGCCTCTGAACGTGTCCAAACCATCGAAGTCTACTCTCTCGAACCTTGTCCGCAAAAGATCCAACTTTGGCTGTCCCTCTAATGAGCTCATTTCTAATCCTATCCAACCTGCTCACTCCGAGCGAGAACCTCAACATTTTCATTTCTGCCACCTCCAGTTCTGCTTCCTGTTGTTTCTTCAGTGCCACCGTCTCTAATCCGTACATCATGGCCGGCCTCACCACTGTTTTGTAAACTTTGCCCTTCATCCTAGCAGAGACTCTTCTGTCACATAACACACCAGACACCTTTCGCCAGCTGTTCCAACCTGCTTGGACCCGTTTCTTCACTTCCTTACCACACTCACCATTGCTCTGGATTGTTGACCCGAAATATTTGAAGTCATCCACCCTCGCCATCTCTTCTCCCTGTAGCCTCACTCTTCCCCATCCGCCCCTCTCATTCACGCACATATATTCTGTTTTACTTCGGCTAATCTTCATTCCTCTCCTTTCCAGTGCATGTCTCCATCTTTCTAATTGTTCCTCTGCATGCTCCCTGCTTTCACTGCATATCACAATATCATCTGCGAACATCATGGTCCAAGGGGATTCCAGTCTAACCTCATCTGTCAGCCTATCCATTACCACTTTTCCCTGCAATTGACAGTCATGGATGGAAGGATGGAGGGATAGATTGCAGGACAGACAGACAACTTCGCCGATGTTCCTGCACCCGGCTTGCGTTATATGTACAATAATGCTCCTGCTCGATTCGCCCTGCAAGCCTGACTCTCCACATCAGTGAGTGAAAGAAGTGAAAATGCGGCCCAATCATACGCAATGCATACGGTTCAGCAGGTGGGGAAAGAGCAGTCGCAGCGGGCTCCATCAGGAAATAATACAAAGTTAATGATGCTGAATGGCGCTCTCTCGTTCCCGACCAAAGACGACATCAATACGGGATGTTAAAAGAAGCCTGTTCTCAATTATGCTTTCTATATTCACCGATGACATGAGTGATGATTTCAAAGGGAGCCATTATTGATTCACTCGGCAGACAAGTCCCATCGATTGGAAGTCTTTACTTGATCTCCCCCGCTGTGAAAAAGATTGTACAATCAGAGCGTGAGTGCGACCTATTTGGTTAGTTTGGGGGTTAAATTGCCTCCTCAAAAAAAAAAAAAAAAAAAAAAAGGAGCCAGAGCTGTGTCCAGAGACCTTGAGGGTCTGTCGCATAGGTCAAACATGATTCTGAACTGTGTCTGATTGATAAGATGTTTTAAATCAGATATCTTTTGATTAATCTGTTAAGAATGTGCAAGAAGGGAGGAAGGGGCTGCTAGCAGGTAGCCAGCTGTGCAGCATCACGCCTCTCAATGCAATCACAGCGTGATGGATGCTCTGATGCACTGACACATGATTTTTTTCCCCCACCTCTGCTCCCCATTGACATGCCTCCGTGGCTTATGTGCTTATTATTCCGTGAACTTTGTAATTCTTCATCCGCAGCAAGGTTTCACGAGTGGAGACACTGCCAGTTATTGCATGTCAAATCCCAGCCAGTGTCAGCGCCGGAGTATAAAAGCGGACGCCTGACGTTACCTTGACCACCGACTGTTACGTACGCCGCGTTAATTATACTGAGTTGATCGACGGAAATGTTGCAGCACGGAGAGGTTTTCGTCGGAATGCGTGAAGTCTCATTGGCAAGTGCTCTTCAAATGGCAATGTGGGCTATGGCTGATGATTAAATGGCCCGCGGGCAAAGCCTTTTTTAGCGAGTGCTCTTCCTGAAGGCCAAAGTTAATGCAGTCATAGAGAGTAGTCTGATACGTGCCCACATGAAGCGACCATGTGAGGGAAGCCCTGGGGGAGAGCAGGCCTTGAATGAATATGAGTGAGGGGGAGAGCGGGAAGAAAGCAGCGTTGCGGGGGGGGGGGGGGGGGGGGGTTACTGATCCTTAAATATGCTTTTGGTGTCTGCTTCAGTTAAGTGTCACCTACGTAAAGCTCCATTTTTGTCTCGCTCATCTGTGCAGAGCTTTTAGTGTTTGATGCTGACAGATTGCGAGCTACCTGATATCCTTCATCACCCTTCCCCACTTGGAGGTGCGCGCTGCACCCCGAGCGAGTCCTCCAGGACTAACAAACAGCCGGCGTGTTTGGACGATGCAGAGACATCTGCTCGGCTTGCCTTTCGCACGCCAAGTGGAAACAACACGTTCCCTTCAACAATTAATGCACAAAACAAATCCTGTCATTAACATCACATAGATTTTGTTATTCTGCGAATGGCTGACGCCCGGTCCATCGTATTATATATATATATTTTTTTATAGGTGTTTTCTACTTAATTACAGAGTGTGATGCCTTTTACCACCTCCCTCACAACTGTGCTCCAAGGCCCCTCAGGGACACAATCTGTTTTGTACACTCAAGGGAGATGAAGTAGAGAAATCTCTGCATCGCAATCCGATTAATGTCTAAAGACGCTGCATCCCTCACATCGAAGGGCGCGAAAGGAACTTTTGAGCAGCGTTATCCATCCATTTTAAAAGTCAGCAGGTGTGTTTATGCAATGCGATACGGTGAGAAGGTAATGCTTATTTTAGCCTCTGTAAAGCCTACCTGCTTTTGACGGGTGATGACTGAACTGAGGCTGCAGTGTTCCTGAGAGACTTGCTCAGAAAAAAGGGAAGAGTCATTCATTTCCGTTTTTGTGCAGTGTACGTAAACTTCTGGCTTCAGCCGTACATGTGAAATGCACATATGTGACTTAAGCCACGTGCACAGATAGACCTCAAGTGGTGGTCAATCACCTTCCCGTTTGCCACGGATGAAAAATGTGGCATTTTTTGTTGCGGCCCATTTTTTCCTTCATTCGTCAATATTTGAAAAAAAAAAATATATATATACTCTGTGCCATCAGTTCTACTCAAAGTGTTTCAATATCTGAAGGACATTTATTTGTGTCTTTGGGAGAATGCTATACTGAATGAGATTAATGCTGTGGGATTTTTTCGTAGCCTTCTACTAACTAATTCTTTTGAACAACGAGACTACTCTGATCCTTCAGAAGCTCTCTGCGGGCCGTGGCTTCTGTTGTAAAATGTGTGTCAAAAATGTCAGGAAAAGCCCAGGATAACAACTGACATTTATTTGGGGTTATTAAGAGGGGAGTTTAAATGGCGGCTACTATGTGGTTATTCGCTTTTAAAATGAGTTTGAACTTCAAGTAACTAATTCTGAGCACAGGCACATCCCCAAATGTAAGGAGGCAGGTGCACTTGTGCCACAATATTATCTCAAATGTTGATTATTACGTCCCTCTCGAAGATGAAGTTCCACAGGTTACAAAGTAATTAATTAATAGTGGATTTTTTTTTTAATTAGCGTGGGCTCATTGTTGTATAGTACAAAAACCTGCCTTTATGCATAATTGTAATTTGAGCACCTGCACCCAAAGATTTCATCGTATGTCCCTGAGTCACTTCCCTGTCTCCTTATTCCTGGTGAAATCAAAACATTTTAAGGCGCTCGTGAGCGTTTGCTTTGAAACAATACCGCTAGGGGGTAATGTTGCCAATGCGAAGACTTCTGAAAACCGGAAATCTTGCGTCGTTGGTCAAACAGCAAATATGGCGGCGCCCTGCAGATGTTGGTCAGTGTAGCGGGGTAACGGCCACCCAGATTTTATTTAGACATTTAATCATATCCAGTGAAGTGAAACAGTTCTTCGACATAACGTGTAATGGCAGTCAGATTGTGTGGGCGGTTTTTGAGGGACTCTGCTGTCATCTCCAGACGATTCTTCGTGTCTGCTCGACAGGAACCTCCGCAGTGGCTTCTCTCCACAGGTTGGCCAATGTTAGGGTAACGTTCACTGAACGTATCCAGAGCTTCGGAAATATCCTGTGCCAAACTTTTGCTGTCGTTGTCATCATAGCTTGGTTAAATAAGGTATAATACACAACCAATAAGCATCCATCCTCCTGTCGCTTCATTTTTTTTTTATTTTAACTGTTTCAGCCGTACCTCGAACAACTATATTCATCGAGCAAAAATACACACTGATACCTTCACTTTACATGGCAATGTGATTCATTTACTGAATCAGTCAATGTCAACACTAAAGCCTTATTATCCAATAAAACAAGGATCATACAGAGTACACTGGGTATCGTGTCGAGGACTGCCACACACAGCCAAAATATTTAAGTAATGCTTGCCGCAAAATTGTATTATAATATTATTCATTATTGAGTTATTAATATTTGTTAAAACATCTTACTTTAAGTATAATAATTATAAATTACGTTACATAATTCTAACCAACATTTACATGTTTTGGACAAGACAGTTTTAGACTGTTTTCAACCACGTGACTACATCCGGGGCACCTAGCCATGTCGGATGGGTTCACTCTATTGACGAGCCATTCACTCTATGGCTTCTGCATACAGACCGGAGTTACACAAATGTTCGTACGACTGATAAAAGTGACGCATGATGGCTAAAAAGACTTTGGAAAAGTATCAGGGCTCATTAGATGTTGTTTCAAGAAACCGTTACGACAAGAAGTGTGCTTTGATCGACAATATCGACCCACATGCCTTGGAGAAACACGAATGGAGCACACAAATGTGGGCGTCGGTAACCTATCTAGACATCGTCAACTTTCTCCTCTTCTCGACAAGTGCTCATACTGTGGACTGACTAAAGAATTACAAAGTTCTGGAGGCCTATAACCAATTCATCAATGGCTGGGTTCGTCATGCAGCGGTATCCATTGTAAGCAACCTGTGTCTCCACATGGCTAAGGTTAGTTTAACGCGCAATCCAATTTAAATATGTACCGTGTGATTATAGTCAGCGTTGTGTTAAATTATGTTGATTATACCAACTAAAGAGCTGTAGATAATAATTTTCATTTTTGTTACTAAGACGGAGCGCGAAAGGTTCGACTGGGACGGGTCCCAAGTGGAGCCCGAACTGCTCTCTACACTTCCACGGCTACATTTTTAACTCAACTCACAAAACAGCTAGCGATACGTTAACTCGTTTTTGCAAACTTATGATTATAAAACAAAAAATACAGATTTTGGGTGGCATGGTGGATCAGCTGGTAAAGCGTTGGCCTCACAGTTCTGAGGTCCCGGGTTCAATCCCGGAGCCGCCTGTGTTGAGTTTGCATGTTCTCCCCCTGCCTACGTGGCTTTCTTGTGGCCACTCCGTTTTCCCCTCACATTCCAAAAACACGCAACATTAATTGGACACTCTAAATTGCCCCTAGGTGTGATTGTGAGTGCGGCTGTTTGTCTCTGTGTGCTCTGCGATTGGCTGGCAACCAGTTTGGGGTGTACCCCGCCTCCTGCCTGTTGATAGCTGGGATAGACTCCAGCACTCCCCGTGACCCTCGTGAGGATAAGTGGTGAAGAAAATGGATGGATGGATGGATGGATGGATACAAATTTTGGAGACATGCGTTGCCTTCACACACGAGTATTATGTAGGGTTAGCAGCCACAGTTGTCGCCGTTTGGCTGCTAACTGCTCCGTTTTCTCGCACTGGTTCTTGACCACAGCTGCCAGTCGAAAGAAGGACGCTTTACAACGCCCACTTTCGTTTGACCAACCGATAACATTGCCGTGCGCGCCCATTCATGCGCCTTTCTGAAATGATTCCTGCTTGGTTACGGTTTTTTTACACAAATTCACCAAACCAAATGACGACCGCTTTCTAGACCTGGAGGTGTGTGACATCAGGCGAAAACTATCTATACAGGTGTGTCTCTCTCTTTCTCTTTCTCTCTGTCTCTCTCTCTCTCTCATGCACACTTCCTCTCAAAATCAGCTAATGGGGTATTTGCAAACCTGCGGATATGCAGCAGTTTAATGTGTGTCAGTTTCTTGGCAGCGCGGTAATGGAGATGCTGGTGTCTTTACAGGAAATGTTGCACGTAGCTGTGGAAGGAGTCGCTTGTTTATCTTCAATCCGGCCTGTTCTATTACAACGGATGCATTTGTGAGCAGACTGCTGAAAGGCAGCGTTGCGGAGGCAGATAACAGCCATTATCGCCTCCCTGCCTCTGTTCCTCCAGACAGAGGTGACTTGATCAATATCTCCAAGATGAACATCCTATCCTTAAGGGATCATGTGGCTGTCATCATCTTATTTATTCATGAATTTGTATCTGCTTTTTTTTTTTTTTTTTTTATGATAGGTGAACACATGTCGTTGTTATTGAGACATCCTGATCAGCCTGAACACGCCAAGGTTCTGAAAGTGGCTATAATTGGTTCGCCGAATGCTGGGAAGTCTACTTTGTCCAACCAGCTTCTGGGCAGAAAGGTTTTTTCTTTTAAACCTGTAATTATATCTGAAATGTTATAGAAGCACTAAATTGGGGTACATCCATGCCACATATTTTCTAACTTATATTTAAAGCGTAAGAGACCCCACCTGATGATTGGGGGGGGGGGGGGGAATCACCGTGTTTGCATCCTATATTACTGTGTGGTCAATTTTTTGAAAATAATAACATTGCTTTTTAAAAAAAAAAAAAAAAATTCCATCTTTATTGAGAACAATAAAAAAACTAATTTCTTGAGGAAAAACGTGATCCGCTTTAATCAGGGGTGTCAAATATATTTTTGTCACGGGCCACATTGTAGTTATGGTTTCCCTCAGAGGGCAGTGCTGACTGAAACCATAAAAATCTTTAACCGCTTTATCATATTTACACATCAAGTTTATGAACTAGTTTTGGCATCAGAAATCAAGCGTTCTGGGTTTTTCAACAATTGCTGATATTTGATAGCACAAAATTGCTTCCAATATCTCGGTGACAATTTCAAATTTTTATACAGATTTAAACACGAATCTTGGAAGTTGACACGCATGATTTGTGTTCGCAGGCCACAAAAAATAAAGTGGTGGGGCCGATCTGGCCCTCGGGCCTTGAGTTTGACAGCTGGGCCTTGACTTAATAACTGGTTGACCCAACACCACAGTTCGGGCTGATGTGCAGACATTGTCTCATATACTTGATAATTCCGAGCTGTCCAGGCCTAAACGTCTTCTATGCTATAATTTCTGGTCGAGATGATGTTGATGAAGTCTTTGAAATAACTTCGTAACCCTTGCTCGCTTTATTTCATTCAACAGCTGTTTATCGTATAACCTCCAAATGTTTTTTTTTTTTTTGGGGGGGGGGCTGTGGCTCACATAAGCCTGTTGTTGTTTCGCAACGCAAACTCCAAATGTCTATGTAGCTGCAGTCCACAGCTCCAAACTCATTGTCTTATCTCGAGATAATTAATTGAAAGGGCTCACATGCCTTTTCCTCAAGCACTGTGAGATTTGGGGTAGGGGTTGTTCTTTGTTTAAGAAATACAGAGTTATTTACTCCAGTGTCCCTCCTACAGTTGAATATTGTTTTACGTTTCAATCCCTATATATTTTGTCTCATGCAAGGTGTTTGCTGTCTCTAAGAAAGTACACACTACACGGAAACGAGCGCTGGGAGTGCTAACAGAAGACGACACGCAGATTGTAAGACTTTGTCTCCTTTCCTTTACATTTGATTGAAGCTCAATGTTGAATCCAACATGTGTTCATTTCAGATTTTACTGGACACACCCGGCCTCACCACACCGTCAAAAGTCAAAAAGTACGCCTCGTCTTTTTTTTTTTTTTTTTTGAATTGTTGTGTGTGCTTTGTTTAAATTATTCCTAACATGCATATTGGCAGACACCAGCTTGAGAAGTCTTTGCTTTTGGATCCTTGGAACACGGTGACAGAGGCCGACCTAAGTAGGGCTGCATTTTTCATTGTTTCTTTCGTTCCAATAGTGAAATACAGTAGCTGGATGCCAAAGTTAAATCACAGCGACTTTCCGTTCACAGTGGTGGTCATCGTTGACGTGTCAGACAGATGGATGTGCAGAAGGCTGGACTTTGAAGTTCTCAAATGCCTCGCACGGCACCCGAACATCCCAGCGATACTTGTCCTCAATAAGGTATCCTCTCCTCGGAGCACAACATTCACACCGTCTCAGCCTAGTCTCAAACTAACACTGTGATACTTAGCTCTGCAATTAAGTAAATAAACACCACCCAGTCACAATTTGAGGAACCAAAATCATACGTTACCCATTGTTAGCTGATGGAAAATTTTCCAGCTACAAAAAGTCCTGTGGGATTACTAAGCCTAATCAGACCAACTTGGTCAATGGAAAATTGACTTTTTATGTGATTTGGGTTTGTGTTCTGCGATGTATTGATGTGCCACATGCACTCAGTGTACTCTATGAACCGCTTCCTCCACAAGTCAACACGCTTATTGTCGTTATGAGCACTTGACCGCCACTCCCCACGCTTTCAACTTTGCTTACACAATTAGAAGGTGCTTGTAACAATAAAATAATAATCGTTTTGTATTTTGAGAAAAGTATGTCGGAGAAATTTTATAAACAGACACGTGAACTTTTTTTTTTTTTTTAAATTGTGAGAATAATTACAACTGCGCACTTGTCGCACATTCTCAGCGCACATGATCGCAGTGAACCACAGCCTGACTTTTTTTTTTTTTTTTTTTTCCCCACACACAACACGGAAGAACACGGTCTCCTGCTAGTTTACCTGACTCGGCCCCCCTTCGGCTCTTAAGGGGTTACACTCATAATTACAAACACCGTCCACCCACACAGTCTGGGCAACATAGAGCAAAGAGAGTTAGACATGCTGCTTGTGTTTTCTCTCGATAATAATGGTAGAAGTAAAAAAGAAGTGCTGTTGCTTTAATGAATGTCGGTTAAGTGAATAATAGAAGAAATAGTGGTGAAACTGGGAGAGATTTTCCTTTTTTTTTTTTTTTTTTTGAGCAAAAAAAAAAAAAAAAATTCGTCTGAAGCCAAAGTAGAAAGTCCAGGATAAGATGGTGTATAATGTTAAAATTTGACCTTGGCACAGCCTGATCAAGGATGAAAGCACAGACAATACAGTGCATAAATAGCTAATTCTTTATTTTAAATATTGGAGGCAACATAACATTAACCTTAAAACTGTTTAGGGGCATCATTCAGCTTTCACCATGCATTGCTAAAGATATTCTGCAAGCAATAATTCAGTTTCACACCAAAAAAAAAAAAAAAAACAGACAGTGATGTCATTGTGGGTTAAAAAAAATGAAACAAAGTTTGATGCGACTTTTCAAATTTACAGTTCATAGTTGGCTTGGTTTGGTTAGCAATGTATTTTCTTGTTTGTTGACATTTTCATTGTAAGTTTGCAAAAAGACAACATTTTTCTTAGAAATGTTCAGATGGGAATGTAAATGCTTTAATCTGAATCTTTGAACGAGTCATGTCGCTTCAATGGATGACACAGATCTGACCACAGTGCATACGTCTAATGTTGCTCAGAGTGGTCAAAGGGGGCGCTCACGGGCTTAGAGTTTTTTTCTCAGACACAAGGTGAGAGTTCGGAAGCAATTTCTTGTTAAAATGTCTGTATTATTTACTGATAACGAAACATGGCGTCAATAATTGTTGTCAAATTCATGTGTTTCAGTCATTTACAAGAACAAGAATTGAAATGGTTTTGAAGGGATACGATATACACGCTGTGAAAGCACACTTGCATGCCATGACGCAAATCTGAATTCAATTTAGTTTTACTTCTAGTAGTTTACTTATTTGAATTTGGAATTTTTGGGGGTGCAAATCATATGCCTGTAATTAACATGTCTTTTTTCATAGGTTAGGGACAGCAAGTGTCTGTCACATATAGGCAAAAAGGACTGTTTGACTTCCAGGAATCTCACACATCTTCCCTTAAAATGTTTTGTCTTTAGGTGGACCAGGTGAAGGTGAAGGACAAGTTGCTGGACGTCACAGCGACGCTGACATGCGGCGTTGTAAATGGCCGCAAATTACGCATCCGACCGGTAATCAAGGCCCCCCCGGTGGAAAAGAGACCAGAGAGGGAATTGGAGGAGTCGCAGGACCGGGACGCCATCGGAGACGGTGCTGATGGGGACGAGTCTGTCCTGACCAAAGAGCGGATGAAGGTGCTCATGAGCCAAAAGGGATGGCCTCGCTTCAAGGATGTCTTCATGCTCTCATCTTTGGACAGAGAGGATGTGGAGACGCTGAAGGTGGGGAAAACCCTACACGTATTTGATCATTTTTCTAATCTGGCTTTCAATTCGACCTGCCAAATTTAAGACTTTTTAAAAGCAAAAGCTGTCAAACAGACAATCAATTTATTTATTTTTGTTTCAACTTAAAATAAAATCTTATTGCCGCTTCCATTTGACGTTTACCGTAAAGCTAAACATACACATTGGGTATTTAAAACAGCCGCATAGCTTTGCCTTTGCTAATGCTAAATGCAAACACCGCCGATAAAATGATTGAAACCTCAAAAGGAAATACGTAATCTGAAACGTGGAGGAGGTTTGGTTAGTTACGGGGCTGCTTTGTTGCGTTTGACACAAGGTGACTTGAATCTGTGCAGGGTGCAATAAAATCGTAAGGCTATCAAATCATTCTGAAGTCAAATACTGTGTGGGTCCTTCAACAGGATAGTAACTAAGAACAAAAACATTGAGCTATTGTGAGTGAGCCCTGGTCTAAACTCTATTGAACATATGACGCTGGAGGATTGTGCACAAGTCTCAATGAGGGTTGCAAAAATCATTGCCTTGCGGTTGTGCAACAACAATTTTAAATTGAAAATACCATATTTTTTTCACATGCCAGTTTAAGTGTTTTCTCAGTTGGAATAAAGATGTTGCTACCGTTTTAAAATTTCACAAATTTTTAGTTTTCCTAACTGATACTGTTATGACCCTGTCAGTTTCAATTTATTTAATGACCACTGTGGATTTTTGTTTCTTTTCTTCTTCTTTTTTTTTTTTTTTTTTTTTTAAAACAAAGGTCACCATGTGGCTTCTGGTTTGTGTTTTGGAGTAGACTGTAAATGTTGGGCGTCACCTTTTGTAAGGGTTAAACTGAATGTTGTTTTTAAGAAATATATAGCAGAAGGGCGACACGGCGGAGAATCTGGTGAGAGTGTTGGCCTCACAGTTGTGAGGGCAGGGGTTCAAATCCCAGCCTCGCCTGTGTGGAGTTTGGACATTCTCACCGTGCCTACGTCTTTTTCTTTCTTCGGGGACTCCCAATTTTCTCCCACATTCCAAAAATATGGAATAATTGTAGACTCTCTAAATTGCCCCTAAGTGTGATTGTGAGTTTCACCGTTGTCTGTCTCCATGTGCCCTGTGATTGGATGGCAACCAGTTCAGGGTGTACCCTGCCTCCTGCCCGGTGACAGCTGGGATCATCTTGTGAGGATAAGCAACTCAGAAAATGAATGTATGGATAGCAGTTAGGGAAGAGGTAAAAGATGAACATGGAGGGCGGAGGATAGTGTCCTGAGGAACGCCACACCGCTACTTTGTTCAATCTATGTTTAAAAGTGCTGTAACTCAATATTTTTTTTGTGCATTCCCTCCCGTTTTTCTATCACAGAACTATTTAATGGTCACAGCCCAGTCTGGAGCCTGGAAGTACCATAGCGAGGTGCTGACAGACCAGAGACCAGAAGAAATATGCATCAACATAATCAGAGAGAAGCTTCTGGAACACCTGCCCCAGGAGGTGCCATATTCAACGACCCAGGTGATGAATGAATGAATGACGCTTGGTCATGCACGCTGATGAATCTTGTCACGTTAATTTTGCCTTTAGACCTGAAAGAAGTATTTGTTTTGAATGTAAATGGGTTTCTGGTTGCAGTCTGTTGAGCTCTGGGATGAGGATGAAAATGGACAGCTCACCATCTTGGTGAAAATTCGCACCAAGAAAGAAAGTCACACGGTAGGTCACTCACGGTTTTAATGTTTTTGCGCTCAGGCCAAAGCAATCAAAGCATTACTTTGGCGCCATCTTCTGGCATTTGTGTATGTACCGTATGCCGTATTTTCTCGAAGCGCACTCTAACAATATGCAATATAAGAGCTCTGTGTTTATACCACACTTACATTTGTACACGTACTTTAAGCTTTTGAGTATTCTTTGTTTTATACTCTAAGTATTTTTTTTTCTTTCTGCATGTTCAGAGAATGGTGATCGGCACGTCAGGCCAGATGATCGCACGTATCGCCCAAGAGACGAGCGAGCAACTCACGCACATCTTCTTGAGACAGGTCGACCTGAAAGTCTCAGTCAAGATGAAAAAGTGATGAATTTCATTCTTTGGAAAGGCAACCGCAACTGAACATTTTCAAAAGGTTGCAAAAAGTGTCTGGATGGGGAAGCTGCAGTCGACTCCAGCAAAAAGTCAGAATAAGATTGAGAAAAGATTCAACATGGTGGTGACACTCAAGAAGCGGCAAACCATCAGAACAGGCCCGTGCACCGGGACCCACCCGGCAAAAACTTTTGCAAAAGCCATGCTCGTTCACGGTTTTGCAGGACTTCCAAGGTTCCACGATGGACTATACAAGAGACAAAAGCTTCAAAATAAGACCGGGGTGGCATCATAATGGTATCGTGGTTAGCCTATCTGTCTCGCTCTTCTGAGGTTTTGGGTTCAGATCTCAGTTTGCATACTTAGCACCATACTTGTGTGGGTTTCCTCCGGGTACTCCGACTTCCTCCCACCTTTCCACTCCTCTCCACTCGCCTGTTCGAGCCATTGAAGACTCCAATTTGATCATAGTTGCGAATGGGTCTTTGTCTCTACGTGGTCTGCAATTGACTGCCGACCAGTCGGGGGGGTGCCCCGCCCATTTGCCAAAGTCAGCTGGAAGAGGCTTCAGCTCATCAGAGAAAAAGAAAACTAATCATAATCATAATAATCATAATGGTTGGAGGCTTGTACCTCATATTGCCACTGCGCAACATGTGTATTTTGAAGTCATCTTAAACACCAAATATTAAAATGGCCTTAAACTGAATTGCAGTGAGTATTTGTCGAAGTCGAAGGCAGCCTTCATTGGACGTTATCGGCTTCTGATAGTACTTTGCTATCGTGTTCACAGTCGAGCGGCTTTGGGGAGCTGATGGTTTATCAGCGGCTGGCAGGTTTCACCAGACGCCGCCTACCGTGCTCGCGCACAGCACACGCGCTTCTAACGTCAGTGAAAACAAAAACAGGAGCGCTTCCAAGGGAATTAATGGAATTGGGGGTAAGGGGGGGAATGAGCAAATTTATAAAACACAATATATACACTGCTATACAAATTTTGCTGAAATTCTTCACAGGAATTAATACAGTTAAAGCCAAAATGATTTGTACTGTGGCCACATTTTTGTTAAAGTGGGATTGTATTTGCTAAATAGCAATTTTTATGTGTGTGGGGGGGGGGGATTAGCGGTTGTATTTGTTTTTTTAATTAGACTAATTTTTAAAAATCTCTTCAAGTCAGGCTAAATGCATAAAAGCCACTCAAGTATGGGGAAAAGGTGTAAACGCCACGCAACCAACATTCAAACCCAGAACCTCCTGACTGTGAGGCAGACATGCAGACCACTCGCCAACTGTGCTTACCCCAAACAACAAATTTGTACATGACCTCAAATTTCCAGGATTTTTATTGTTTAAATGTCTACATCACCACTTCTGAAGACAAGACAAGGTTGCGCTCAAGAACTTTATTCCACTTCTATACAAAACATATGAAGAATCTTTTTCCTTGAGTCTCGCGGTCCAGATGTTAATGAGCAAGAGCCGTAGAACCCTTACCATTACTAAAACTCAGTAATGGTAACGGTTTGACGGCCCCCCCCCTCACCGCTCTCTCTCTCTCTGAAGTGTACATGCAGCGTGGGTCCAAGGGCGAGGAGCGAATGACCCCCTGGATAGTACATCATCTATACTGTAGTGTCTTTTCATCAAACTTACAGTATAAGATGATATCCTGTCCAAGGCACAATCTTCTTATGTGAGTTCCTCACATGAATCAAATATTTTCAAAAGCAAACACTCAATCTTCATGTGTACCATACTCACTCATTTGCGCAGGGAGCATCTCCATGCTTGTATCCGGGGCCCCTCCCCATGTGATCCCCGCTATTAGAAGGCTCCCACGAGCTCATTAGCATACAGTGATGACACAAGGGTTGGACTCCCCCCCCCCCCCCTTATCTGGTACCGACCCGCTTGCCACTGTCCACACCCTGTCTTCATTTGCACAAAGAAATATACACCCAAAAAATTGCAATCATTTCAAATGCTCTTACATGGCCTAAGGCAGTGGTTTCAAACGTTTTACATGTAGTACCGCCATATTGCACTGCACTGTATTAAACATTGTGTCAACGGGCTTAATAAATTCTGTTCATATATTTGTTCCATTTGTATTGTGTGTTTTAAGCGCGAATTGTATTTGTATTTTTTTATTTAGTGATGCTTACGTATGCCACTAGGGGAGAGCCTGCGTAGCACACTTTTAGAGTCACGAGCCAATGCAGAAGAAATTAAATAGACTTCATGTTGAATAATATAAGTGATCGAAGCCCCCAGAACATATTCAAAAGGATGGATTTGGTAAGTCCCACAAAATGTCCAACAAGTGCTCCCAGACACATTTTCCTTTTCTTTACCGCTTTAACTTTGCTTTGCAGTTGGTGTCATTCGATTGAATTTCTTGGAAAAATTCACACTGCACTTCTTTCATGTAACCCGCAAAATGCATTTTGTATTTCTTGTCTTTTTTTTTTTTTTTTTTTTTTACATTTATCTTAAACACTGTTTTGTGTTCTGTTGCCTTGACGCATCAACAATGTTTCTTTTCAGTAGTGTGTCCACCCCCCCCAAACTATTTAAAAACAGTTTCATGGTTTAATAAAGTTTCATTTTTGAACACGATTGCAATCTGACATCCCCACGGATTAATGCCCGATACTTTTATGAGATAAAAATAAGTAATACGATATGCCAGATGATGATAGGACTTTTTCTACTTAATGGATTTCTCACCCTGAAATGTGAGGATTTAGATTTGTGACGGATATGTCACGGCTCACATCATATGTCAGATTTTTGTAAATATTAAATGAGAAACTTTGGTGGTGATTTCCCCCCCCCCCCATTACTAAAAAGGAAGGAAAGCAGCCAAAGCTTTTAAGGTGTATGTCAATGAAATCATCGAAGGACTCTTTTTTTTAAGATGTAATAACCTTGATCACGACACTAAATGGTCCCTGGCCGTTTCCATGGCAACACACTCCCTTGTTAGGGTGTGCCACCTGCTTGAGTGTATCTGCAGACCCAGATAAACAAAGATGTCAGGCTATCAAGGGTGGCTGGGTCTTGTCCTAACTTATCTGCAACAGAAAGCCTCTTTTTTTTTTTTTCTTCCCCCATCATATTTCCACTCTCGTTAAATATGATTTCTTAGTGGAAATTATTGCGGGATTTTAACGTCTTTTACGTCACTAAAATGAAATATAGTAAGTTGGCTATTCTCCATCCATCCTCTCCTCAAATCTAGAACAGTTGCACAAGAGGGATAGGCCAAGCCATTGTCTTTAGTTCCTAATAATCATTTCGCAGTAAGTCAACTGGGATAGATTCCAGGTTCTGATGACTACATAAAAATATTTACATTTCTTCTGTAGTGATTACATACAAAAAAACAAACAAACAAAAAAAAAGGCAGCATCACATTCAAACTCATGGTGTGGAAGTCAGCACACTTAATGCACTTTAAAGTGCTTCCGATTAACCCAAGTTTTTTTTTCTTTCTGACAAGCCTGAAGATTTTTTTTTTTTCCTGCTATTGAGTGCGATTTTGAAACTGTTCATAATTCCTTCCATCAGATTTAAGGCCCCAAAGAACAAAAGCCCCCAAGTATTAAGATGGCACCGCCGTGCTTCGGTGTAGGTATGGCGTTCTTTTAGTGATGACCGGTGTTGTTTGCGTCCAACATACTTTTGGGGATTATGACTAAAAAGTTTAATTGGGCGGCACGGTGGCGCAGCTGGAAAGTGTTGGCCTCACAGTTCTGAGGACCCGGGTTCAATCCCGGACCCGCCTGTGTGGAGTTTGCGTGTTCTCCCCGTGCCTGTGTGGGTTTTCTCCGGGCAGTCCGGTGTCCTCCCACATCCCAAAAACATGTAATTTTAATTGGACACGCTAAATTGCCACATCAGTGTAATTTTGAGTGCGATTGGTTGTCTTGATGTGCCCTGTGATTGGCTGGCAACCAGTTCAGGGTGTACCCCTCCTCCTGCCCGTTGACAGCTGGGATAGGTTCCAACACTCTTCACTACTCTTGAGGATAAGCGGCTAAGAAAATGGATGGACGAACCATAACACACCATATTCCCCCCACATCCATTTGGGAGGGTTTGTTATGAATGGCTTTCTGCTAAAAACCAACAAAAGCATAAAAAAAGCCGACTAGAACATCTGAACTTTGTTGAGGGTTAGTCAGAGGTAAAAAAAAAACAAGAAAAAAAAGTCTGTTTTATTAATGTTGTAACTATGTAATTAGATCTCAGTCTCAATGTTAAATACGAAACAAAGTGGGCATTTTACAAGTGTAAAATTTAGACACATTTTGAGTGCTTTTGAAGTACAGGGATTGACCAGTCCAATTCTGCTTGCTAGTTCTACACCCACTTGTTGGTAATAGATGAATTTGCATTTTTCTTTTGCTTTTAGGAGCCTCATTTTCTCTCTCATACTTCCAGTAAAGCTCCTGAAGCTCAAGGTCACAGGTCAACATGCGGATTTTAATCAGCGATCACATTTATGACTTATTGCACTACTGTCAGGTTGCACTAACAATCTTAACAAATATGACAAAAGTGTTTTTTTTTTTGTTTTTTTTAGAAAGTTGCAAGCTTCCCTTTATCTGAAAGCAAATGTGCATTTTATTGTGTTTCAAATCTGATGGCCTTCCCATGTGGCGTTTGCATTTTATACTATTTGTTCTGCCTTCCTCCCACATTGTCAAAGACACAAAGTACACAAAAAGGCTTCAGGCTTGTGGTGTATATACAGATATATATATATATATTTTTTTTTTATTAGATGATGGCGCACAACAAAGAGTAAAATGGACACATGCTTCATATGTCATGCTGGGTCAGTTTGTCAAAACATCAGATAGGAGAGTGTAATTTGAAATCTTGCAAATAACAAGAGATGTTTTTTTTTTTTTTTTCAATGACATAAAGATGATTTTAAGGCGTGGGTCTAAAGTTTGGTCTTCATCCAAATGGTCTCCAAAATGATAATTAAGAGGAACACAGCTGCATTTTTTTTTTTGGCACCAAATACACATGCCAAAAATAATAAAATACATGAAATACAAACAGGTGATATGAACAACTACAAAAGAAAAAGCAACATTTTAGTCAAAATCCTACACCTACATATGTCTTGTGTTCCCATTCATGTTACCGCCCAATGTTATAAAGTACAAGAAGCTGAACAACTACAAAAGTAAATTGACGGTTACGTATGTAGAACGTTCACATCGACAGGTTACAACGGACAACGCGCAGCGGAGAATGCGGAAACGAACAGCAGCTCGTCACTAGCTCTACACGCATACGTAGGATTGAAATCGTCACAGCACAGTCATGACCTCTTCTTTGACAAAGGCACTGTGTACAAAAACATGGTACAAACAATACACGCCACTTCAAAGCCAGCAGCCAGCTTGATAAATGATGTGAGATTAAAATCGGGTTACATGAATGACAGCTCATCCTCAAAATGGAAAACATAAGAACCGTTTATTTCCAGCACCTAATTTCATCATACACAGTGAACCCCTTGCATATTCGCAGTTTGGTATTCACAAACTTTAGGGAGTTTTCTTTTATTTTTTGAACCCAACAATTATTCACTAAAAAATTCACCTAGTTGCTGTGTTAACACCCCATCTGGTGGCATCTTAGCGCCAAGGAAACAATTGGAAGTGTATTGAGGAGCTTTATTTCGACAAAAAAAAAAATTCTTTTGTTGACATCTATAAGCAATTCTTCTCATAATCCTCCGTGAATTGATGGGGTTCACTGTATTTTTGATTTGAACACATAACATCACCATTTCGGCAACAAGTGAACATTTACATTGGATTTAAAAGTTCAGAAAAACAACACGGTGCCGACGGGACTGATGGAGCCATTTTGACTTCCCTTTACAGTAACATAGCGTCAGAAGTTTGTCAACGTGAGGTTACGCATGCAGCACTTGTTAGTTACTGTTAGTAAAAGTTTTTTTTTTTTTTTTTTAATGGCAACAAACTAACCAAAATTTCCATTTTCATCAGTTAAAAAAAAAAAAAACACACACACACAGCAGTACTGTGTGAACATTCCTGCGATAAAGTAAAAAATGTGTTTACTCGTGTATTAATTTTGCACAGGAGAATTTTGGGGTGCGGGTGGAGACAACATTTTGAGTAGTGGAAATGGCCCTGAGCATCTACCAGCTGCTATGTGACCAACTACACGAGCGTTGTTGTGAGCCCGGCCGTGTGTCCAGGCCTCACTTAAGGCTACCCTTCCTGAACATGGCTTGGTGTTATTTAACAACATTTTTTGTGTGTTAGTAAAAAGGCAGACGCGACAGACAGCGGGGGATCCGGATGACACGGTGAGCCCGAAGCGCTGTCCGAAAAAGTTTTAGGGCACTTGAGTGGTGATCGGACAGGCACGAGCTCACCGGGAACCACGAGAGGACGGGTGAGGTGATATGACGAGCTAATAGTGGTTCTACTAGTACAATCCTTGTACAGTAATATGCTGTAGACGCAAGCCATATTTCAGTGACGGGGGGTGAAGATTGGGTGGGTGTAACAACGGATTATCATATTCTTTTGGAGGTAGAGAAAGAGATAAATGGCAGCCAATTGTAACCAGCTCAGACTCAACTTTAAATGGCTTTTGGGCTCTTTCCAGTCCCATCAACAAGTTCCCCTTTCAAAAAAATTGATGTTTGCTTTCGTTTGGCTTGCTGAATTGAATGGGACTGCAGCAGAAAATCCTGGCTGACCAGGAAGCCGGTATAAAACAACAACAGGTTACATTGCAATACCTCTTTTACCTTTTTTTTTTTTTTTTGTCTGTCGGAAGGTAAAATCATAAAAATGGTCTCAAATCTCATTTGGTGTTCCTGGCAGTTTGCATAAGTGGGTCAGAGGCTAGAGAAAGTGTTGTCATGCTTGAGGCAGATACTGTTTATGTCCAAGGGGGGTTGAGATTCATCAGATGGCTGTCTGGCCGGTCATCTTCTGCAGCAGTGGGATCTGTGCGAGGAGAACGGCTGCGGTTAGCTCACGTGAACGTGTGAAGACCGAGCAGGCGCTACACATGGCCAAGCACACTTTGCTCATCGGTCACTGGGAATGCCAAAAGGATGGCGTACGACATAAGGAACTTCAGAGCCCTCTGCTGGACAACAAGGCTGCTAAAATCACCCGAGTGCCGATTGCGCACTGCTCAAATGCCATTCAAATACATTTTTAATAACTTGGGAATGATAGGGTTGAAATTGTTGGCACTGTGGATAGGAAGAACACGCAGTCACAACAAATTTAAAGGGGAAATCCACTGGTTGACATTAACAATGTTTCCAATAGGTCATGTAATATGGACTCTATTTTGACAATCTGATGTTAAATCCTCTCTCATTTTATAGAGTTTTGAGAAGATTTTTATCAACAATTCCGAATTTTCAGGGACGCTGACATTTTTGCGAGTCACATGACTTGCGTGCGCAGATGTGACGTGTACCGCGCCGCAACAAAGGCTCGATTACATGGGACACCGTTAATGTCCTCAGCGGAGGGAGCTCCCTGGCAGAGCGAGCTCATGGCTCCGCCACTAACCGATACTGCGATTTCTTCATCAGATGAGGATAAATCAGAGAAATCAGTGCTGGGCATAAATGGTGTCCCATGTAATCGAGCCTTTGTTGCGGAAGGTAACACGTCACATCCGCCCGCGTACGTCATGTGACTCGCGAAAATGGCAGCGCCCCTGAAAATTCGTAATTGTCGATAAAAATCTTCTCAAAACACTATTAAATGAGAGAGGATTTAATATCACATTGTCAAAATAGGGTACATATTACACGACCTATTGGATACATTGTTCATGCAAACCAGTGAATTTCCCCTTTGACCATTGATGCTAGTTTCCATAAGCCTGTCTTGAGGATTTTTGCGTCATCTTTCATTTAGAAGTCATATCCATGTTAACTGGGAGGGCTGGTATTGGATGAGTCAAAGCATGTGGGAGGGGTAAAATAAATCTATACAAAATTGCATGGTCTCTCTCTCTCTCTCTCTCTCAAACATTTTCACCTCGAATGTATCCCCATGATAAACAGCTTCGCTGCGGTTAAAACTAAACAGTAGTGGCTTTGCGCACATGCCATTGGATGCAGAAAGTCTTAAATAACCCGACCATGCTATAGTTTTCAGATATTCAGGTGTCAGTTACAAAAAAATAAAACAAAAAAAAAAATGCTTCTTGTGTTGCAGCGGTGGTTGAAAAAGCAGGAAGTCATCCTGACAGTGCTCAGACCACAAACTCCATCAAATAATGCCAGAAGCAAGCAAGCCTCATCTGAAGCTGGCGCACATAAAGGAAGTCGACCAAACGCTTCCTGAGGACAAGTAGTCACGGTTGGGGAATAGCTTCTTTCTTAGAATCACTCGTGTTGTCTTGGTTCATGGTTCACGTTCCTCCACATTGCCGCTCTGCTGGCCCCATTTTTGCTGCCGTGTACGAGGTGCGGCAGAGAAGTCAGATAACACTAAACTACTTGAAATACAAACTAAACTCACGAGTCCTGCTCTTCACCGAGATATGACTCTAATAATAAGGCTGAGGAGCGACAAGGGTGATCACACTTACCTTGGTCACATCCACCCCAGTGAGGGCGTTGATAGAAACTGGGAGTTCGGCTAATAGACGGTTCACCTCTCCGGTCACGCGGCTGCCTTCGCCGGTCAGGATCACAATCTCATTGGTCCGGGACAAGGGTGCAGCTACCTTGCTGGCGATCTATAACAACACAATGACCATCTCTTAGCATTCACCCTATAGAGGTCAACATGACGTGAATTTCATCTTTTGCCCTTTTGATTTCTCCCGAATTGATGAAGGAGTTTCGGATGTTAAGTTTTAATCTTGGAGGATCATCCCCATGGAGAGCATTGAGACGCGAATCATACAGAGTGATAAGCGGGCTGGCAACAATTGAATGATTCCTAACACACCTAGTGGCTTAAATGCGAGTTAAAAAGTTCCAATTGTACAATTAATGAGTCAGATTTGTGATTTGTGTATTTTCCCCAATTGAGTCACATTGTTATGGACAAATTTCAAAAAAAAAAAAAACTCGCCCGATGCACCAGATGATGATACTAACTTATTGATGAGTACTGTTGCATCTTTCTACTTCGATATGTCAAAATGTCTGAAATATAAATAAACACAATTGACCTCGGGCAGCGCCTCCAGAACCAAAGCAGTCTTAGCGGCCTCGCCGTACTGCTGGTAGGCTTCAGCTTTCAGCCTCATTTTCTCAGCCTCGGCCTTGCCGACAGCTTCGATGGAGGCGGCCTCCGCTTCGCCGAGGAAGCGAATCTTCTCGGCCTCTGCCTGGGCTGTCAGCACCGTCTTGATCCTGGTGGAGGGCAAGGAAAGGGTTGTGGACACATCGTGTCACAATTATTCAGCGGAGGTCTTACAGTGTTCCCACCATGCTAAACAGGCACAATCAGTGTCGCATCAAAGACCAGCATGAGAATATAATTGCAAAGCACATCAACAAAGGTTTCTCATAAGGAATGGCAGAGGCAGCAATTTCACTCACTTCTGTCCCTCCGCCAGCTGCTGCATCTTGTACGCTTCGGCCTCAGCAGGTCTCTTCACTGTGGCAATGAGCTCCTTCTCAGTGCGGTCAATCTCCTTCTCCTCAATGGTAATTTGCTTCTTCCTCTGGACCACTTCGATCTCAATCTCCTCCAGACGGATCTTCTGCTGTTCTTTGGCCGCTTGCAGCTCGTAAGCCAGCTGAGCTTCTGCTTTCTGGAGAGACACCGCGGCTTAAATTGAAACTCGTTCGGAAATTGATGTAAATATGATGAGTCGATTAAATAGGTTTATGGTTTCTGAATCATAACAGTCTTCTGAGGGAAACCATAACTAGATTGTGAAATTTGTTTGACACCTCTGCTCCAATAGAACACTTAAAGCATTTGTTTGCAGGTTTTGTTTTGTTTTTTTTAAAAGAAAGATCCACCTCTGAAGAACAACAACCTATTAGAGACAGAAGGCATGACCCTCGAGGTGTGCAGTTGTGGGCACACTAATAACTGGATCACGTCTGCTATCTCGGGCTTCAAGAGCTTTGCTGAAACTATTTTGGAATATTCACCTCTGGAAGATGAAGAAAAAAAGAAAAATAACCAATTCCTTGTTTGTTAGCATTTGTGCATTAGGGTACCCAATAGAAGCAGAGCGACGAGACAACAGGCAGGTGAGAGCATTCAGAACCAATGCGAGGTTCGCAACATTTCAGCCCGCCATGCAGGTTTAGCACATATTTTTTTTTTTTTAATGGTTTGTATTTTCTGTAAAATAAAACTCAAAACTGATACATTTACTGTTATAGAACATTCCATTACAAATAGGTCATGCTAGCAAAATAGCACCCAGGGCTAACATTGATTCCTGGAATAATGGATGCGACTACATGCTCAAGCTGTGAAAATGTATCCCCTTAAAGCCCCCAGTGGCTGGACTAAATCCCACAGGTTCGTCATGGGTCTTTTCAATGCCACGACAACAATGTGCTCGGTTTTGAAAAAGCCTCGCCAGTGCAAAGCTCCTGCCCACAAGCGTGTCACGCAAGACTTAATTTTTTATATATTTTTTTAACCTCACTCCACCACCAAAATCTCTCCGTGACTTGTGTGCACTTACGGCTAACAATCAAGTGCTTTAAAGCGGGCGTGCAAAACCAAAGCCCCAGTCCATAATCTGGCAGTCAAATTGGACTTTGTTTTAAAAACAAAACATTCTGGAATGTATCCTTAGAGATGGGTTCACTGTTTTCATCCCAATCAGCACCTTTGTGTTGACTTCTTGATTGAAGGCAGCTCTCTGCATTTCCAGCTCTCGTTTGGAATCTGCCATTTTTGTGTCTGCCAGGAACTTAACATCCATCATTTCTTTCTTACACTCAGCTTCCTGTGAAAAAACAAAAGAGAATCTTGTACTGCTCTGAGAAATAGGGCTCTGGGACGATATCTCCTTACCCTGATGCCAGCGTCTCTCTCGGCCTCCGCCACTCCAATGTCAGCATCCCTCTGCACTGCAGCTGTTTGTGTTTTCCCCAGTGAGCTCAAGTACTCCACTTTGTCATACACATCCTGACAAAAACAAATACAAGCTGCTTGTGAATACATGCCTAGAATGATTTAACGGCGCATATAATGTGCTTTCAATTTGGTGTTAGCCACCACTTCTATAAGTCTCAACCTGATTACCTTGGCCTTGGTGAATTATATTACTGTAATTTCCTGCCTATAAGCAGCGACCTTTTTCACACGCTTTCAACCCTACGGTTTATGCAGTGATGCAGCTAATTTGTGCATTTTTTTTAATATATGTATATATAACGGCCGCAAGGGGGCGCTCTAGGGGAACAGGTAAGAGTGAGACCGG
Organism: Syngnathoides biaculeatus; assembly: GCF_019802595.1. Classification (NCBI taxonomy): domain Eukaryota; kingdom Metazoa; phylum Chordata; class Actinopteri; order Syngnathiformes; family Syngnathidae; genus Syngnathoides; species Syngnathoides biaculeatus. The sequence goes on along the minus strand of NC_084657.1, from coordinate 4,733,664 downwards.
TGGAATATTTGTGCATTTTTTAATATAGTGAGACCGGTGGAATATATGTGCAGAGGAAGTGACCGGTGTCTGGCCCTGTTAGCGCTGTGCTAGCATGTTACTTCCGTGTCTCAGTGATTTTTACCAATGTTATTTTTTTTTTTTTTTACCTGGCCCTCTAAGAGCAGCGCTAGCATTAGCGTTAAACTCTCTGTGCACCGCTTTTTTTGGTAAATATCTTGTGTTTCAATGTGGGCACTTGCGGCTTTTTCACAGCTGCGGCATATGTATGTACCAAATGGTATTTCCTTTACAAATGTACTGGGTGAGGCTTATAACCAGGTGCGCTCTGTAGGCTGGGAATAAGTAGGCATCGGAAAGATCAATAACAAATCTTGCTGGTCTCACACCTTGATAGTGAAACTGAGGATTTCGATGCCCATACGCCCGACGTCAGGTGCTGCAACTTCTCGGACCAGGCATGCAAACTTGTCCCGGTCTTGGTAAATCTGCTCCACCGTTAAAGTACCTGTAATGTGAACACAGGCGTCGGCGTTTTCTTTTCCAAGTTTTGTTTTACATAATGTAATGACACACGATAAGACAGAATTGAAATAGCTTAAATCTTTACTGTTCACCTCACCGGTGATGGGACTGACCAGACTTTATGTTGGCGACAAACTGCTTAACACATTAACACTCAAGACAACTTGAAGGAACTAAATCTGCTACCTCATTTGAGCTCAACAACCATAACCCAAATATCTTAATCAATATTGGAGGTAAAAAAAAAAAAAAGTGATGATCTACCCTTTAAGCGGATACCTACCGAGGATAGCACGTAGGTGACCTTCAAGGGTCTGCAGGATGACGCTTTTGATCTCCATGACCGACTTCCCTAGGAACTGCTCGCAGGCGTAACCAAGCAGTTCATTTTCTGTCATCACCTTTACCTGCCATTTGTGTGGACAAACATTGTCAGCTGAGGATACACAGACCAATTCATGACCACAAATGGCCTCTAATTTTTTTGTTTCATGAGTTGGGTAAAAAAAAAAAAAAAAGTTCAATTTTTTTTTTTTTTTTACATATACCTGTGTACGTGTACAGCATCTTGGCTTGTGTTGTTTTGAAATGTGTCACAATACCTCAAGCTATCTTACGCTATATTTAATAATAGAACATATCCAATAATGTTGCCTTATGGGTGCCAATTTCATTGTAAATGTGACTTTACACACAAATTAGAAATGTTTTCATTTATGTCATCTGCATGTAGACAAACACAGTGAATTATCTATGAAAGATACCATTACGGTATCTGATTTTGCATTTTTGGGGTTCTGATTGGCCAAAATATGCATGGGAGCCAGCTAATGTTTTTTCGTTTAGCAGGAGATGTCTTTAAAGCCCCGTTCTGAGCGTCTGAACATAATTTTTAGCCAGCAGCTAGGAAAATACACATTTTATTAAATCTGCGTACGTGTGGACATAGCCTTAGTCAACCTGGCTCAATAGATAGATATGTTGAATCATATTTCTTATATTTATGTGCAAGACTTATTGTATGATTGTTGCTCATAATATCTTTTTTTCATATCATGCTCATTACCCATGCACACAAAAAGAAAGTAATGGGGGCATCGTTGACAGCAAGAGTTTGTTGTTATGGCAAAAAAAAAAAAAAAAAATGCAACCAATGGGATGATGCTGTACTACACCAGGGGCTCTCAAAAGAGACAGACGTGAGCTGGGTCCTTAGGCAAGTGGTCACACCTTTTGTTTGGGTAACATGCACTCATACCAGGATTGAAGAACACACAAATGTAAAGGAGTGGTAATTGTCATTCCACGTAAAACTGATAAAGGGTACAAAATGGACAACCACAGGGCAGGCCACCTCAAAAGACTCAGCAGGAGGAGTTGTGCTTTGGCCCAATCTAAAATAAACTGCTGTGAAAAAAGTGATTCTAACCCAAAACTGCAGACCTCTAAACCCCCCCCCCCACCCCACCCCCTTATCAGCCTTCCTCATGAACTGAACAGAAACACTAAAAAGGAAAAAGTCACACAAATAATGTCTACACTTTTCTGGAAATGTATATTTAGCGATGTCAGATCAAATACACATTTTGGTCAGCAAAGTGTTACTACCGTGTAGTTATCCTATAAATGCATCTCAAGTTGGAAAAGGAAGTTTGGCCCAGTCTCTCTGTTCCCTTTAGATTACTTCCCGTGAAAAATGTTTAAAAATTCAAGGTCATGTCAGTCCAGTTGCCATGAGCCCCTGCAATGGCTTTGTGTCCACTTGAAGCAAATAACACAGAGGCTGAGTAAATTGTGTACTAAAATAAGAGTGAGAGAGTGAGGGGTCGTTCCACACAGTGGGCTCATTGTCAGCATGCAAGTAGGAAAACACAGAGAGAGGAACACTGAATGGATCACACGCAGAGCAAACAAAACAGCTTGGAGGCCAGTTCAACACATATTGTCAATGCTTGGATCAAAACCTGACCACTCTGTGTATGGAACTACATCTGAGGTAATTATTAGGCCATGCCAGACCAACGGAATTTGGCGGGATGCGGGGGAGACGACAGGGTGGGAGTGTAGGGGTAGGTCTGAACTGGCATACTGCATTCCTAAAAAGAAAGTGTGGTGATTTACCTGAGCCACCCCTGTGACAGTAATAGCTACACCCTCCGCTGTCTCTACATCCTCACACTTGGGCTGCAGGGTCATAATCTCAAGCGTTATCCTGTGAAGAATGTGGAAAAAATATAAAATAAAAACAGGCATGTTTGGAGGGAGAGCAAATGAAGGGAGGGGCCAGAACACAAGGAAAAAAAATAAATTGAGAAAAAAAAAAAAAAAATCAGGACAAAGTGAAACCATTCACCCAAGGACTCCAGAGCACTGACAATGGAGTATGTGATGCTCCGTGGAACCAACCTTAACATTGGCTTGTCTGTTGAAATTGTTTTGAAATGCACCTCTATTAGCATAACTCAATGTGGATTAGTCCCTCTGTTTCTAAAGCCCAGCCTTCAGAACTAATTTGCCATATATTTTTCAGAGGGCAGCTCCACAGCAAAAGGTAGAGGCTCCTGACTGCCCCCCCCCCCTCCCACCGTTTGACTGCACAAGACAGAATCCACATGGATGACAACGCACACACACAAACGCACACTAACAGCTAATTAGTTGAGCCAGTTTTCCTGCATCTTCTTTTGGTCTTGCCCACCAGCCACTGCTGGGTTGTTGGTTTTTTTTTGTCTGCTGGAGGGGTTCTCCTAAAAATACATTACCTGGGCCACCCCAGTCACATCCAGGGGAACACCCTCCGAGGTTTCGATATTCTCACAGCGACAGAGGATGGTCATAACCTCCAGAGACATTCTACGCAGACAGGAAGGCAGGCCGGAGTAGCAGAAGCAAAACAGTAAGTTGGACAACAGCTGTTAGGAAGGTCAGTTACCAAGGTTAAGAGAAAGAGGTCAAAGTCAGGACCTGAAGCCCTGCTGCTCCCGCTTCAGCCACAAAGACTATTCTCACATTTTGAAGTGCTGCCGTATCAAATATTTACAAAAACAAAACAAACAAAAAAAAAGCACAAGATGACTTGCATCTTAAATTAACATTCTATTCTCAATATAAGTAAAATATTTAAATAAAGATCCATAGATGAAAATATATGCGTTGTCCTCTTATTAAGCATAGAACAAGAGGTTTTTTTTTTTTTTAACCATAAATAGCCAATACAGTTTACAGGGAACTTTATGGTTATGCAGCTATGTTGTTTTTATTGAACAAAACCAAAATGATGATAGCATTTCTTTTTGCAAATTTACTCCAAATACAGTGTTAAAAATTATTCTGGACAACAGTTAAAAACAATTTTGTCTGAAAAAGAATCTGATTTCATAATTTTTTTTATGAGTGGAAAATATTTTTTCAGAATAGGTTACATGTTAAAATCGTATTTCAATTTCGGTATCACCTTGACAAATCTGTCACCAATGGAACTTAATGGAAAATTTCTGAAAGTGCTGTTTGTACTGTAAATAATAAACATTTGTCTGTATTGACCTCAGGCTGATTATGATTATTATTTTTACATTATCTGATGACACATAGGTCAGAGCTGTCCTTTTAAAATGAGGAGGGACTTGAGCCATGTTCGTTCTTAGCAGCAGACCGCAGCAGGCTGGGACTCTAGTAAATGGCACCGCCCTCCTCCTCTCCAGGAGAGCTCGATCAATGAATCACGGCCCCAAACATTTTAACGTGATTCCTGCATCAGAAGCGGGAAGAGAGTGTGCCCTCCCCCACCATCCACTTAGCTGCCGTCTTAAGAGCATCAGGCTTTTAGTTGAAGTGCTGGTGACTCTGGAAGTGAGCGAGAGCTTTTCTTCTGCTGTCATCCTCCAAGAAAAAAAAAATAAAAATACTAAACATGACCAAAATATTGATCAATAGCTAGTGAAGGCGTGGTGAATTTATCAGTGTATCTGTGCACCCACTGCACCCTTGTGTTTCCAAGCAACACTGCTGCACAGTTCTTAATTGGAAATGGGTAACCTGAAGCGGACACAGTCAAGCTGAGACACACACGCAGGAAAGCGGCTACCCAGAAAACCAAGCAAACATTAGGTTACCAATACATTCAAACCAGGTGCACCGCAACCAAATGAATATCAGTGCAAGTTAGTCCAAGTACGTGAATGTAACAGGCAAGATGTTTTGAAACAAGCAGATCAGTAACTGAACATAAACAGCCAACCTTTGGGGTGAGAATGAGCACTTCTAAAATACTAAGCTGCAACATCTGCAGGTTAACTTAAGTCAGACAAGCGGTGTTCTGTGTTGCATGTTTCACCGCAGAACCTGGACCACAGAATGAAGTTATAGGAGAGAGCTACTGAACAAGTATGACATTTTATGAAGTTGATCAATACAGGAATATTCTTCATCCATTTTTAACTTGGTCAGTTAATTACGCCTGTCTAATGCTGATAGTTATAAAACTGTCAGGTGTTGTCATGGATTATTAGAACCCTAACCCTAAACTCCAAGATTCTATCTAATACCATCTCTAGTACGGAGCCTTCTCGGATAATAACAGAGCCGTTTCCTGGAAATTTAATCCATTTGACAGCGGTGAGCAGTCAGCAAAATTTAAACATTTGAATAAACACACAGTATGTTTATAAAAGACCATTCGGCCACAATTGACTATGAATAACGTAGGCTGGGAATATATAAGCACGTGATGAGTAAAATATTATTTTTACGTGGCCCACCAGGTCAATTAAGATGGCAATCAATGAGAAAATAATGCACCACAGAAACTATCATCCATTGCTAAGGGGGCAATACGAAAGGTGGCAACAGGTTAAAACACCCCCTCTACTGGGAATGTAACAATGTCCTTGCTGATTGCTTTCACTTCAAACCTTGACAATTGATTCATTCTCGCTTTTAGACGTTATCAGTCAATAGATAGTTTTCGCCTGATGTCACACACCTTCCGGTTTAGAGAACGGGCGCCATTTTGGATGGGTGAATTCGAGTCAACAAACCCTAACTAAGCATAAATCATTTCAGAAAGGCGTATGAATGGGGGCGCAGTGCTATGTTATAGATTGCTCAAACGAAAGTGGGTGTTGTAAAGCGTCTTCCTTTCGACTGCCAGCTGTGATCAAGAACCAGTGCGAGAAAACGGAGCAGTTATCAACCAAACGGCGACAACTACGACTGTCTTGTATCAGCAGAGCCGATCTAACAGCCAAATCATTCCCTTATGTCAGAGGTTGCTCGGAGCATTTTGTTCTTGGTAGGGATTGGATACCTTTTAGAATTTCACACCCAAGTTCCGTGAAGGAGAAGTATTCTTTAGGGCCAAGGGCCTACATAATACTCGTGTGTGAACACAATGCATGTCTCTCAAATTTTGTATTTTCTGCCAGCCCACAAAAGCAACTAAAACTTAACTGAATACCCCCCCCCCCCCCCCACAATGAATCACTCTTAATCTTTATTACATTGCTTCACATATTCGGTTCGCACTTGCTTTTCTCATCCCCCCCCATAGTGAACGTTATGTGCAGGTTTGCAAAAACGAAAATAATAATCTACACCTCTTTCATTGGTATAATCAACATAATTTAACACAACGCTGACAGTAATCAACTGGTACATATTTAAATTGCATTGTGCGGTACACTAAACTTAGCAGTGTGGAGACACAGGTTGCTTACAAAGGATACCGCCGCATTACAAACCCAGCCATTGATGAAATGGTTGTGGGCCTGCAGATCTTTGTCATTCTTTAGTTGGTCCACGGTATAAGCGCTTGACGAGAAGAGGAGATAGTTGACGATGTCTCGATAGGTTACCGATGCCCACAGTTCAAAATTCTTGCTCCATTTGAGTTTCTCCAAGCCATATGGGTCGATATTGTCGATCAAAGCACACTTCTTGTCGTAACGGTTTCTTGAAACAACATCTAATGAGCCCCGATAACTTTCCAAAGTCTTTTTAGCCATCACGCGTCACTTTTAACAGTCGTACGAACATTTGTGTAACGCCGGTCTGTATGCAAAAGTGATAGTGAACGGCGCATCAGTAGTGAACCCATCCAACATGGCCGCGTGCCCGGATGAGGTCACGTGGGTGAAAACTATCTATTGTTCGGATGAACAGATTTGTTTTAGCATTAATGGTTTCTATGATTGCAATGTGATAGTGGTGGCACAAGCCTAACATACCAAATGTACGGCCCACAACAGTTTTTTTTTTTTTTTTTTTTTTCCAATAGTAATTGTTTCAACTAATATTGCTGAGACAATTTGCAAGCTGCTCTTACCTCTGGATGTCTGAGATGAGCCACCAGGCCCAAGCCCAGCCTCCCACTACATACGTTTTCTCATCTGAGCCACAGCAGCCACCTTGGAAACAACACAAAAGAACATGAATGTCACATTGCCATAATATACCCCCAAAAAATAAATAAATAAATGCTAATGTGAGCTTGCTTTAGAACTTTGACTTGATGAATTTCAAATCCATCTGGCACAACAAGAAAGTGTTTTGTTGGTGGGAAATCATCAAATTATTACTTGTTGATAAGTGAAACATTGTTTCACTTGGAAAATGTTTTTAAACAGCAATGCCACATTCTATGTAGAAAGTTAATCTTTATAAATTACATGGATTGTAACTTTGTAAGTGCCAGTTTGCTATGAAGTCAAAAAAGAAATGGTTCAATGTCTGCTTAAATTTGAACGTCGTGGCACACATTTTATGTATTTCTAAGGAACTGTGGTTGCGCGATGGAGCTCAGCTATGGCAAATTTTTAAAAAAATGAAAGAGAAAGATATTCCTCAAGATTCCTGAGGGAACGACATCTGAAGAAATCATGCTGGTGTATCAAGTCAGAATACTTGAGAAACATGAAAGATAACATGTCTTAATTTAAAGTACATAAAGTTTACTATAGCAACACATCACAAAGTCAAGTCTCGTCCATCCCCCATCTCAGTGTTCAGGGAAGCATTCCCAGCTGTCACATGTTGACTGGCAGAGAGAAAAGAGGGAGGAGCTGGACAATATTTGCTGACACACATACGTACATGCCCTTATATTCACCCAAACAGAATCAATTAGTGGTTTTATATTTCCTTCGACAACGTTATCATGCAAACGTTCGCAAGCTCAAGTTTCCTGAACATAACGTTTTTGCACCGTTAAGGTTTTAACTTTTTCTTATACAAATACTGGTTACATTAAACTTACACACAAATTAGATGCTGAGCTTGTCACTTCTGATCAAAAGATGGACTCTTAAGTCTTTGTTTACTTTACATTACTGGTTGATTTGATTTACAGTTGTGGCGGACAAAGAATGACATGGGATGCAGATTAGTAAAAGTGGAGAGTGCTTAAAGCGCCTTTTGTTGATGTCACGTTTAATAATATATGTTCATACGTGATCAGATTAAGTTCAAATGACAGTTTGAATACGGCTCGCAAACTTTAAATGAAGTTTTCATAAGGGTTTGGTCTCAGGGATAAATTTTTCCAATTAAAAATCTCATGGAATGGATGTTTTTTTTTTTTTTTTTTTTTTTTTTGGACTGAAGGTTTCATTGTACTGGCTATCTTAAACTTTGTAGCTGTTCATTACCCACTATGGAAAACAAGAGACAGTCATGTGTTTTTCAGCAGATGCAACAAGTAGTTGAAGTATCTCTTGCACGAAGAGAACTATGAAAGTTTTTGAGCACATGATCTTATTCCTGTGGTATTTGTATCACCAAAGGATGTGGGTGCCACATGCTTTATGGTTAAAATAAACTTTCCGTCAATGGCAATCAGAGTGAGGACCTTTAGAGATGCACACGAATGTATTCGTGTCTTTCCAGCACTGGCATAACTGACATTCCTAACTGTATTCAAAGTGGGGGTGGGGAGGTTTGATTCAATCCCAAAGTTTTGCTCGGGGCTCTAATCAAATGTGGCTAAGAGAGGAAACTAGTTGCGCTGTGTCACTTGCAGAAGTGTAAAAAACACAGCCAATTCCCAATTCTAAATTATGCAATAAACAGGTTTTTCAAATAATGTGTACAAAATGCTGTTCAAACTGAGGCAAATATAAACTCCCCAAAGTCAAAGTATCAATACAGACTGCCGCGACACAAGACTAAAGGTGATCATAAAACAACAAAAATAAAAGGTAATTGTAGGCCAAATGTTTCTGAATTGAACCCATGGAGGAGTAGTGCGGAATTCTGATCTCATCAGTAAAGTACCAAGGTTGACGCACGGACTGGAAACTAACCTGACATGTTTTAGTTGTAGGAAAGAGGAACATCTGCAGAAAGCCCATACAGACAAGGGGTGAAACTCCACACAGAAAGAACTTCTGTCAGGTGTTGAGGGTATTTAAATGCAGCCTTTTTGGTGACAGGGAGCAGTACTAGCCACTCTCCAACATGCGTTCCAAGCTACATCATACAGCCTTCCGGATAGTATGTTTTGCTAATGTAGTTTGAGCTGTCTTTCTTGGCAAACATTATCAATCTAACATTTCTTGCTTTGTTGACTGCACCACTGCACTCCAAGTAATCAATTGTTACTACTGCTTTCCAAGTATTTGGCTGGTATATGCATTCCAAGTGTGTGGCTGGTGGTGTAGCCATGTAATTACATACAGCAGTACCTAGTTCGAATTCAGTGGTTCCCAGCGACCTCTTTTTAGAGATACAATTATTTTCAAACCCACCCACCCACACACATACTTTTTCAATAAATACACATACGCTTAACTTGCACAGATCATTCCTTGGGAATCAACAAAAACAACAAACATAACTCCAATAATCATTGCAGTGGTCACTTTTACAGTTAAAAGAAATGACACTGCCGAGTTTACCAAGCCACCAAGAATAAACAAAAACCTAAACGTTTTTTTCTGTTCATATTTACCATCTTGAATTCCTGCAGTCATTTCAGTGGCTCGTGTGGGCTTGTGTGCTCATGAGTAAAATGAGCTCCATCTGCTGGGTGTAACTTAATGAAAAGTGTTCATGGTTGCCCCGCAGCAGCCCCTGTCATAACTACAGGCCCACCTATGCCCCCCCCCCCCCCCCCACACCCTTGTTTGAAAATCTGAGTTCTAATTCATCAAGTTCAAACAAAAACAAATGAAAACATCCATCCCTCCATTTTATTGGGCCGTTCATCCTTATCTTTGAATTTCTGTCATTACCATTTCAAACAGCTATTTGTTGTAAACAAAAATGTACAGGACTGAGGGGGCATGGGTCAGTCACCCGTCTTAAATGAGAACCATGAAGGTCATCATTTGACCCACAGCTCAGTGAGCATGAAGGTGTGAAGTGTCATACATTAAACCTCTTTGAATGATGACACAGTGGGGCCACTATGAGGATCGGGGTTCGAATCCCGGCCCCGCCTGTGTGGAGTTTGCATGTTCTCCCTGCGCCCGTTTCCTCCCACATCCCAAAAACGTGCATTAATTGGAGACTCTAAATTGTCCTTAGGTATGATTGTGAGTGCGACTGTTGTCTGTCTCCATGTGCCCTGTGACTGGGTGGCAACCAGTTCAGGGTGTACCCTGCCTCCTGCTCGATGAGAGCTGGGACCTTTGTCGGGATAAGGAGCTCAAAAAAAAGATGGATGGAAATGATTATGTACGTACAGTGACATAAGTAATCAGATAGAACAATGGTTGTAATTAAGAACAACAAATAAATTTGACTCCCAATCAATCTGGTTTGGTATTAGTCATCTTTTATATATACACCAAACAGGAAGCGTTAAAAAGAACGAGAAGCTAAATGATGCTGACAAGTATAATTTTGAGTTGTTCTTCAGAAAAATTATTTGAAACCAAAGCCTTGGCATTCTGAAGACAAATCTAGAATGAGTTTCTAGATTAGTTAGAACTCGAGTTGGAAATCTACCCCTCCCTCCCCCCTAAATACACAATGGATTAAGGATGGCTTGTATTTGTAAAACTTCAAATTGGGCTGTTAATCTGTGAACAATCACGGAAGTAAATAAATTTCAACAAAATATAATAAAGTCACATTCTAGGTATTTTGTTGATTTACTTTTTGTTATTTAAATACAACTCATTCTTTGTTTTTCCCTCATTCCTTCTATTAATTGCTGGGGAAATACACCAACATGGGGCAGTGGGATGGGTTCATTTCTTTATTCTGTTAAACTGTCCAATCAAATAGCAATGTGCCGTTTACGCCATGAAACATGTAAAAGTCATGGTTTAAAAATGAGGAGAACAATGACATCTCCAACTACGGTACATTATTAATTTGGTACACACTGTTCAGTCATCAGTCATATTAGAAATTAATGCCTCGGTCGTAGTAAGAAGCATGATTATCTAAAGCTTTTCCAATTAAATGTTCATTTGCACCCACCATAATTATTTGACAATTTTGTTTTTTTGTAAGAGGCTCCACCCATTTGGATATCTTTGATGTAATTTACCTACATTAGTTATTTCATTACGATTTAGGATGCTACATTTCTCTGTCTGGGAGTAGATCTTGGCGGAGCGAAGCTACATATAATTTAGAATAGGTTAGATAACAGCTCACGACATTGCTTGGCCGACACTGCAGTCGTGCTCCTGCAACTACACTGACACTGGGAGCACTTCATGGGCCTCTCCCCTTGAAAATCTAATTGTTCAACTGTACTGTTTTCCTTATGCAAGAAGCTAACCGCATGTCCTCCTCCTCATAAACTCGCCAAGCTCACAAAGCGCTTCTATCTCATAATTTGTCGTGTATTACTCTTTATAACGCCAAAAACATTTTCTTTTTCAAAACAAACCGAAGAAAACATGAGCACATGAAGGTAGAGGAAATACTGGAGTCCGATCATTGTCATAAATCATCCCGGTCGAACAGCAATTGAATTAAATGCTAGAGCCCGTTGATATTTGATAACATTTAAAGAGAAAAATGTTTTGCGTACGATAAAACGTAAAAAAGCTGCTTTGGTCGCAAAACTCGACTTTTATGTAATCAGTAGTAGCGGGAATGTCTTTTTTACGTCAAATAGTCACAGTTGGCTACACAAAATTTATGCAATTGCGTTGTGTGGATTAGTCCGATGTTATTGTTTGTTTTGAACAAAATAAAGAAGAATTAGTCGAGTGAAGGTAAGCGTAAGGCTCCCCCAAGGCCCGCCTCTTAAATCCCCTCACGGAGCTCAAAACAGGCAAAGGCCGCGGAGCTTTCAAAAACAGACACATTTTAACCACACTCTTGTCGTTACCTGAAACCACAAGGGCCTCGTTTGGTCCAACGGTGTGACAGTTTCCCATTTTAAAACGGTTTAAAATACAATGATATATACGTGGCACAAACGAAGTTCTATGAGCGATTAGGTTTCCCCCTTTCCCCTCACGATTATTTCATCACAACCTCCGTGCAAAAAGCTCCCGGTCACACCCACACACGGATCGATTGCCATCCACAATACGGAAGCTGGATCTGAACCTCCGCTTCGAACTTTCAAAACAAAAAGACACCAACGTCAGTGCGGCTGGTTTGGATTGGAGGCGTGTTCTGATCTTTTATTTTATTCACAGCACGTTTTCTTGCTTTGCGTAAAATTGATGACTGTTATTCATTTGATGGGTAGCGTTACTTTGCCATGTTTTATGATTCACTTGATCTACAGACCTTATATTTTATTAAATGAATATCAATTCAACGACATTTCAACGTTCATCCCCCCAAAAAATGTCAGCAGGTACCGGATAGCTTTCCCAAACGCTCAAACAGGATATGACGTGAAAAAGGAGATGGGCGTGGCGCCCTCGTGAGAGAGATTATGACATTTCAAGTCAAAATAATGGAAAGAATTGTGTTAATACCGATAACATCTCTCAGGGTGATATACTGCGGGACTCTAAAAAAAAGACGACAGTGTTTTTTCCTTCAAAAAAAGCATTTTTTTTTTAAATATCGCATGAACAGATGACAAAGTACAGTATATTCCCCTTTCAAAGAAAAAAAAAAAGTCTTAACAGACAACTCATCAACAATGCAAATGGTTTACACACACACACAAAAAAAGGATCTCTTAAAATGTCCCTCCCCCCTTTAAAACGAGTTCGAACCACCACTGTGCACTAAACCCACTGCCCCTCGAAGCAATATTGTCATGTGGCCAGGAGATGGCTCACAAATACCAAACAGCATTGGAGCAATTTTTAATTACGGTTCAGGGTGTCCTCACTTGTGGATGAGCCGACGAGCATTCACGTTAATCTGCTCTCAATTCATCATTGTTGTTATTCTGTCAATCTTCATTTTTCTGCTCCTTCCTCATTCCCCCCATATTTCTCAAATTCAAACTTCAGCCACAATTCCGCATTTTCCATGAACATTTCCCTTGTTTGTAGTTTTATCCATAATTTACGGCTTTGGGAGAACACGCAAACGCCTCGGGGGAGATTTGAACCCAGAACCTCCAGCCGTCAGGCATATGTGCCAAGCACTTGAACACCGTGCTTCTTTTATGTGAAGCAGTTAAAAAAATGTATTATAACATCCTCACTCCCATCTTCTTACAGGTCATCTTGACTCTAAATGATCAAGCTTGTGTTTGTTTGCCTACTTTGTTGGGGGTTAGTTACAATACGTGCAGGAGACACGATAATGCTTATCATATCTTTATAGTAACACAGTTGTGCGTACTCACGTGTAAAAAAATATGCACTTTGTGTCACTCTGCAAGCGTGAGCTGACGGGTACAATCCTTGAAACATTAGGTAGTACAACAAAGTATATTAACACAGGATGCTTTCAAGTAAAACAAACTAAAAAGAAAAGCAGCAACAAAGTCTATGTTAACCTTTCAAATTCATGAGAAATAATAACTAATATCATATTGTTTTCATATTATTATACTATACTATGTAATAACATATACATATAAAAATCTATCTATCTATCTATCTATCTATCTATCTATCTATCTATCTATCTATCTATCTATCTATCTATCTATCTATCTATCTATCTATCTATCTATCTATCTATCTATCTATCTATCTATCTATCTATCGGATAAACGTTGTGGTATTTTTTTTTTTAAATTGTGAACAGTAACTTACACATGACTTGAGCAGTTATGCGTCGTATACAGTATACCGGCATATAATCTATTGTGTAAACTAGTACTGAAATTCTGGAACTAGTGAGTCCAGATATTTGGCTTAGAAAAATACTTTCCACACTAACGTGCTCATTCCTAATACAGTACTGTATACTCTATTAAGCACTTAATTCTAAATACGATTTTGAAAACAATACTGTATATCATTTAGATTGGAAGCTGGTGGTGGCAAAGAAAGTCTTCCAAAGCCGCTGAGTGAGTTTATAGCATCTGCCTTCAGCTAATCATTACTGATAATAAAAAGTTATGTCACCCAGAGTGGCTTAACTCACCGGCCCCTTTTCCATGGAGTTTGGGCCCAGAAGAGCGAGCGCTTCGACACTGGCACCAGACATGGACAAGCAAGGGAGCAGACCGACGTGGGGCAGGCAGATCGAGTTCACCCTGGCGGGCATCGGCTCGGCCGTGGGTCTGGGCAACATTTGGAGGTTCCCTTACCTTTGCTTCAGGAGTGGAGGAGGTGAGCAATGAGTAGAAACCTTTGCTACCAACCTGGCGGGAGCAAACATTTCATTTGTAAAACTGACGCGTGGGCCAGGGCATTTGAACAAAAGGTAAAAAAAAAAACAACACAAAAGAAAACGGATGCTTTTGAAATTGCTTTATTTATAATTTTATTCTAATTGATCAAATATTTTATGTAATCTTTTAATGTAAGTTATCTGTGTGTGTATGTACAATTGTTTGTTTAAAAAGATAAATGAATAAAAACTAATTACTGGCAATACATTTAAATTGATCATTTTTAGGGAAAAAAAAAATACCTAAATGAATGTATGAAATATTACAGGACTCTTGTGCATGTAAATTCTTGGACGGTTGGATTAATGAATGGAGAAGGTCACTTGGCATTCTTTGCCCACCACTCTTCCAACCATGTGATCCAAAAGTTTTGCAAAACATTATTCCCACCAAAAAAAAAAAAAAAAAAAAAGTTGACTGGACAAGCACATGCAGTCAAGGACACACGTTTTACACCAACAAAGATATTGATCTTTCTGACATGGGAAACCACCCCAGACTGGTTACAAATGAGGATTGTCACTCACAATATGTCTAAAAGTGATCATTTTGATTTTTCTGATGAGTTGACTTGCAATCATTTCCTTGCAGGTGCATTTCTGGTTCCATACCTTCTTATGCTGGTCGTGCTGGGGATCCCTTTGCTCCATATGGAGTTGACTGTTGGACAATACACAAAAAGAGGGCCTGTCCATGCGCTTGCTCAATTCTGCCCACTTTTAAAAGGTATGACCGGCTGTCACATCCTTGGCATGGCGTAATACTTTCTTAATTGAATCCATATCTCTATCGCTCAGGTGTCGGAATAGCATCGGTGGCCATTTCCTTCATCATGTGCACATATTACAATGTGGTCATTACTTGGGCCCTCTACTACCTGTTCAATTCGTTCCAAGAGCCGTTGCCATGGGAAAGTTGCAACAACACGTGGAACACAGCGAACTGTACTGATCACGCCACAAACGGCAGCTACTCTTCTATGGCCAGCAAGGAGTTCTTCAAGTATGTTTTATTGTGTGCAAGCCAGAAACACTTACTGCGGACACCAACTTTTTGGGGCCTAGGGACCGAGCCGAACCGCGAGTAGTGAAAAATCTGTGGTAAATCGACATCCATTATAATTGCATTGATTTTTCTCTCTCTTCATCTCTCTGTCTCTGTCTCTCTCTGTCTCTCTGTCTCTCTCTCTCTCTCTCTCTCTCTCTCTTCTCTCTCTCTCTCTCTCTCTCTCTCTCTCTCTCTCTCTCTCTCTCTCTCTCCTCTCTCTCTCTCTATATATATATATATATATAATATATATATATATATATCCATCCATCCATTTTCTTTGCCGCTTATCCTCACGAGGGTCGTGGAGAGTGCCGGAGCCTATCCCAGCTGTCAACGGGCAGGAGGCAGGGTACACCCTGAACTGGTTGCCGGCCAATCGCAGGGCACATGGCGATAGACAACAGTCGCACTCACAATCACATCGACGGGCAATTTAGAGTGTCCAATTAATGTTGCATGTTTTTGGAATGTGGGAGGAAATCGGAGTGTCCGGAGAAAACCCGCGCAGGCACGGGGAGAACGTGAAAACTCCACAAGGTGGGGGCTGGGATTGAACCCGGGTCCTCAGAACTGTGAAGCCAACACTTTCCAGCTGCTCCACCGTGATCCCCCCCACTCTCTCTCTCTCTCATTCTCTCTCTCTCTCTCTATATATATATATATATAAACGCGCATACTAATATGTGTGTGTTCACATACGTTAAACAAGACAAAAGAGTGAGTGAAAGTGACATAAAATAACAGTGCCACACAGTAATGGAAACTTCCATAGCAGACTTGGGAAGAACAATGAAAAATATTTGGTTTCCATTTCAGAGAGAATGCCACAAGCGTACATACATTTGTGTTTTGTCTGCTAGTATATCACCGTTGTTGACATACATCTTTCTTGAAAGATATAAGATGCTGCAGCAAACGGTGGGCGTGGAGGAGGTGGGAGTGATACGCTGGGAGCTTTTCCTTATTCTTGTGCTGGCTTGGATCCTCATCTACCTTTGCATCTTCAAGGGGACCAAATCAACGGGCAAATTGAGTGGAAAAAGAGAGAGATGAACAAAAAAAGGACAAAAGAAAAACTCTTCATTGCATGCTGTCTTGGTTTCTGTGTGCAGGTGGTGTACTTCACAGCGCTGCTCCCGTACGTCATCCTCATTGCGCTGTTGATCAACAACGTGCAGCTTCCAGGAGCCATGCAGGGTATCAACTTCTTCATTGTGCCTGTTTGGGAAAAGCTGCTTTCAGTGGAGGTGAGGGGGGGAGGGGGGGGTGGATGAATGGTACATTTATTTGCTTTCCTTATTGTCGTTATTACTTTGTATTCAAATTAATAGTGGTAGTAGAAGTAGTAGTCCTCTGTTTTATGTTTTGTTTTTTAATTTCCGTACAACATTTTGTTTCAGTTGCAGTCAAAATCCCAGTTAAATTGCTAGTAAAGCAGTCAGGTTGTAGTACTAGCTTGGCAAAGGGTGTCTTGCTGCACGGAACTTAAGCTTGACATTATGTATATTTTTTTTTTTACTGGCCTTTGTGGTTTCAGGTTTGGGTGAACGCAGCAGCCCAGATCTTCAACTCCATTGGAATAGGGTTCGGATCTCTCATGGCCATGGCCAGCTACAATTCGTTCAACAACAACATTATTAAGTAAAAAGCCCACCCACTTGCTACACCCATCCATCCTCGTGTGACGTTTGGACACATAAAGATGTCGGCCTCTCTCTCCCCACACAGGGACACACTGACGATAGCCATCGTCAATTCCCTCACGAGTATTCTGTCAGGCTTCGTCATATTCTCCGCTTTCGGATACATGTCCCACCTGCAGGGCGTTCAGGTGCCCCAGTTGGCTGTGGATGGTAAGTCGAGAACCACCATCCGCATTATTATGCCCCATTTAGGACAATGCAGCCGCGACAGTCAAGAAAGTTGTATTCCCTTTGGAAAAAAAAAAAAAAAACAAACCCAAATCTGTTACAAAGTCTAGCGATATGTCACACCAGGGATGAGACAGAGAAAGAGAGAGAGAGAGAGAGAGAGAGAGGAGGGAATAAAGAGATGTATAATGTATACGATACTACTGTACACTGTCTCTGTAACCGGTGCAGGATATTACATGAAAGCTGATTTTGTCCCCCCCAACATTAATTAAGTCCAACCCAGCTTCCCACGTAAGGGTCAGAGGTGAGCTAGAGCCAATCACAGCTGACCTTGGGCGATTGGGGCACACACTGGACTGTTTGCCAGTGAATTGCAGGGCACGTATAGACAACTATTCACACTTACATTCACACATGTGGACAATTTAGTGTCTTCCATTTTTTTTTTTTTTTTTGACATGGGGTAGGACACCATATGTGAATATACAGCATTTGGATATGTACCCTTTGTATGTTATCCAGGTCCAGCACTCGTGTATGTTATTTACCCACAAGCCTTTGCCGGTATGCCGTTGCCTCAGCTGTGGGCTGTGTTGTTCTTCTGCATGCTGCTTTTTCTCGGAATCGACAGTGAGGTAGCCCAAATCATACGCTACTCCTCGTTAATATTAATGCACGAGAAAAACATCTGTCAACAACGAATCCCTTTCCTTCTTTTTGTCCAGTTTGCCATGGTTGAAGTGATGGTGACCAGTCTGTTGGATCAGTCCAATCAGTATCTGCTGAAATTCTTCAAGCGGAAAGAGCTGTTAGTTCTTGCAGTTTGCGGAATCGCGTGTCTTCTCGGAATTCCAAATGTGACACAGGTAACGGCAGTCCTTTCCTGTACTTTATGTGTTATCACATGTATTATTGTGGTTTCCAGAGTGTGAATATCTTTCCAGGCAGGGATTTATGTTTTCCAGCTGATGGATCATTACACTGCCATCGTGTCAATCATGTTCCTCGCTTTCTTTGAGGTCATCGGCATTTGCTGGCTTTACGGTGAGCGCAGCAGAAATATTATTCGAATTTGCTCAGCTGTGCTTGTTTTTACTTTGAAGTGCTTTCTCATGTTGATTTTTTGGTTTAGGTGCCTATGCGCTTGTTCATAAAGATGTATCGGATGAATATTGTAGGAAACGATTTCAGGGGTCCGACTCATTAAGTTTAAACTGTAGATTCACTGAACTGAGAGCGAAATACATGATGTTGTTTGTATAATTTTGATGATAGCTCACAACAAACAATACAAACTTTACCTTCTCATCAATGAATGAATTTTACATAATTAAATCCAAATAAATTAGACAAGAATAGACCTTTTGAAGCTTATTATCAAGTTATTAACCTGTACAATACATGAGTTTCACAGTTTGAATGGAACTACACTGGTGCGTTGAGATACGAGTGATTCAAGCTGGACACTTTTTATTTGAGTTGTGAGCCCAGACTTGCGATACAAGTGCTGCATGGGAAGAGGGAACTCAAGTCACTTCACATTGAGCACCATTTTGGCAAATAGTGTACAATTTTCCAAAAGCATAGAGGCTTCAAGATCTTTATTGCCACTGGACAACTATAAACACTACACATGACAACAAGAGAATTTTCCTTTGTGTATTTAATTTAATGATTAGCTTTTCAGTTTATTATCTTCAGGCCTATGCTAAAAAGAATCTATGTTACTATAAACCTTTCGGCAATGGAGTGAACACAAATGGTGCAACAAGACACGTAGACATCTAGTACCACGGTACTCAGTCATATATTCTTGTTCCTTCTATTGAATTATGTCATCCTTTTATGTTTTTATGAAGCACAATATACTGTAATGGAGTTCTAGTTTTCCTCATTAAAATAGAAATATTTTTGAGAAGCCTGGACTGGCTTCATGGCTTTTCCATTCACCAGAAAAGATGGTTTGAGGTAAGAGCACGGTCGGTCACGAAATGAATTAAACTCCTATCGCGAGGCACCGCTGTATTCAAATAACTCATTGAATATTCTAATTTATTGAGATGTACATGTTCAGGTGTCGGTCGCTTATCTGACAACTTGGAAGAGATGACGGGGAAAAGGCCAAACATATTCTTCAGGCTGTGTTGGCAAATCGTTGCTCCTTTTCTCGTCACTGTAAGTGAGCAGAATGTTGTAGAAACTCTTTCTAGGATACAGCCCAAACTAAATGTGATTCTTTTTGGGTGTGGGGCAGGTCATCCTCATTTTTTCCATCATCCAATTCAAACCGGCTCGCTACGAAAGCTACGTCTTCCCCCCCTGGGCGCAAGGGCTGGGCTGGGTCATTGCAATGGCTTCCATCATTTGGATTCCTCTGGCCACCGTTCACACGCTGTGGCTGCTCCCCGGCTCTTTTGTGCAGGTGATACGCCATACTTTTAATTCAAATATTTGCTGCATTTATGACTTTACTACTGCAATAGCGCAGGTGAGTGTCAGACTACGGCACGGTCCTTCATATAAATCTGCATGACGTCCCTGCCACATGAGGACAACCAGTAGTTGTAGTCCGTTGAATCGTTACTGATTGACTCTGGGTTTTCACACAACAAAGCTGGTGGTGGCCCAAGACCTTTGCACAGTGGTGCTGTACACTCAGGCGGTAAATGTCAAAACATTTTGGTGCCCCCCCCCCCCCCATTCCTACACAGAAACTAAAGCTGTCCATCACACCGAACGCCCTGAATGAGATGTCCAAAATGCCATACTATGAAAGGGGAGGAAGTGCTCAATACCCACCAGCCGTGGCAGTCATCAGCACAACCATCAATCTACAAGACAAACTACCGAATTAGGCCACTTAACGAAGCGTCTTTGCTTTGTGTAGTTGGAATGGTCAGGTTTTTTTCTTCTTCTTCTTCTTCTTCTTTTTATGTACACAGTCAGTGTTAAACTGTATTCTCTGCTGACACACACACTCAAAAGGTGGAGTCAGAACATTTACTACCTTGACCCCAGGAACTGCTGTATCACATGTAACTGCAGTTGTGTAAATAGTTGTACTGCACTGTATTTGTATTTAACTATTACATTAGAATGTGATGATAGTATTTAAAAATGACAAAATAACAGCTGAGACTTGCATGAGCACAAACATTTATGCTCTAATGCAACCCGTACAGAATGATGAATAAACCACGATGGACGAATTTAGTGTGGGCGATTCATTTATTAGGCCAAATGCAAGGTGGCTGAGTGAAAGGCTAAATGTGTAATCATAATCAGCAGTACACGGGTCATGCTGCTCTGATGCATTATGTAAAGTGTAATAAAAACTTACTACACTTGACATGCAATAGATTTCCTTCACACTTTACATGTACGTACTCAAATATCTAAAAACATACAATATAGGCAGGCAATAGATAGGTATTTATTTCCACTGAAAGGACAGAGTGCCACAAAAAGGTATTTGCGCCATCTCAAATTATTATTTTTCAGGAATTTTTTCACGCGAATGTTAAAAGTGGATGGAGAAAAAAAACATTCTAAGTTACCTGGCCATCTGTGAAGAAGGAACTGCCCCCTTGTTGAATCAGGAATTAGATGGGGCTTAGTCACTTTTTTTTTTTTTTGCTGTGTTAAGTTTCACTGACCACACCCAAGCCTTATTATTTCCAGACCTCTTCAATCAAGAAATCACTACAATAAAACCTGTTTGACAAAATATAGCCAGCCAAAACTATCTCAAAAAGCTGCATTGAAATTCCAGAATACAAAGAAATTCAATAAACAGATGAGAAATGAAGTGACATCTATCATTCTTTAATGGCTTCCTGGACTTGGGATTCCAGTGAACCACACTAAGAGGCATTATCCACAAACTGAGAAAAGATGGAACAGTGGTAGACCTGTGCAGACGTGGATGGCTTACAAAAAAAATTACCCCAAGAGTACAGGAACAATTCATCCAGGAGGTGACAAAGGAACCCAGGACATCTCAAGAACTGCAGGCCTCCCTTGCCTCTGTTAAGGTCAGTGTACATGAGTCAACTATGGAAACTGGGCTGACATGGCAACCATGGCAGAACTCCAAGGTAAAAACTACTGCTGAAATGAACAACCAAAAAGAACGAAGGCTCATCTTGGATTTGCACACACATACAAACCTCAGTGATTCTCGAGAATATTATATGGACTACCGAGATGAAAGTTGCGCTATATGGAATGTGTGCATCCCATGAAATCTGGCAAAAATGCAAAATAGCATTTCATAAAAAGAACATCATACCAAGTCAAACATGGCGGTGGTACTGGGATGGTCTGGGGCTGCTTCACTTCTTCAGAACCTGGATGACCTGCTGTGACTGATAGAAAGATTAATTCTGCTCTTTAACAGAAACAGAGACTGTTGTGACCTCAAACTGAAGTGCACTTGTGATCTGCAGCAGGACAACAATCCAAAAAACTCCAGAGGGTCAATTTCTGAATGGCTTAAAAGAAAACAAAGTGAAGGCTTTGGAGGGGCCTAAGTTAAAGTCTGAAATGGTGGATGGACCTTAAAGGCTGTTGCTGAATTTAAAAAGTCTGCAAGGAAGAGTGGGACAAAATGTAACTGATAGACATGTGAAAGATTCATTGCCAGTTACATATTAAAAAAAAAAAAAAAAAAAAAAAATCCAGTTTTCAGGGGTTTAAATTTTTTCCAAGTTTTAAATTTAAATTTTCACATAGGGCCATTTTGTTTTTTTAAAAACTACATTTCATGTTATGCTACATTTGTAATATATATATATATATATATATATATATATATATATATATATATATAGGTGCATGTCCACTGTGAGAAAGATAATCTAATCTTAGAAAAATCCTGAAATCACAATGTATGATTTTTTTAAACGATTTATTTGTGTGATACAGCTGCAAATAAGTATTTGAACACCCGTCTATCAGCTAGAATTCTGACCCTCAAAGACTTGTTAGTCCGCCTTAAAAAGTCCACTCCGTGTCTTATCCAGAATCAGATGCACCTGTGTAAGGTTGTTAGCCGCATAAAGACACCTGTCCCACCCATACAATCAGTAAGACTCAAACTTGCAACATGGCCAAGACCAAAGAGCTGTTCAAAGACAGCAGAGAGAAAATTGTTCAACCCCACACGGCTGGAAAGGGCTACAGAGAAATTGCCAAGCAGCTTGGTGAAAAAAAATGTCCACTGTTGGAGCAATCATTGGAAAATGGAAGAAGCTCAACATGACGGCCATTCTCAATCAGAGTGGAGCCCCATGCAAGATATCCCCTCGTGGGGTCTCAATGATCCTTAAAAAGGTGAGGAATCAGCCCAGGACTACGCGACAGGACTTGGTCAATGGCCTGAAAAGAGCTGGGACCACCGTTTCCAAGGTGACTGTTGGTAATACACTAAGACATCATGGTTTGAAATTATGCATGGCACGGAAGCTTCCCCTGCGTAAACCAGCACATGTCAAAGGCCCGTCTTAAGTTTGCCAATGACCATTTTGGATGATACAGAGGAGTCATGGGAGAAAGTTTTGTGGTCAGAAGAGACCAAAATTGAACCTTTTGGTCATAATTTCACTAACTGTGTTTGGAGGAAGACGAACGATGAGTTCCATACCAAGAACACCATCCCTACTATGAAGGATGGCTGTGGTTGCACCATGCTTTGGGGTGTTCTTCTGCACATGGGACAGGACGACTGCACCGTATTAAAGACAGAATGAGGCGGCCATGTATTGTTAGATTTTGGGGAACAACCACTTTCCCTCAGTCAGAGAATTGAAGATGGGTCAAGGCTGGGTCTTTCAACATGACAATGACCCAAAGCACACAGCAGGGAAAACCAAGGAGTGGCTCCGTAAGAAGCATATCAAGTTTCTGGCGTGCCCTTGCCAATCTCCAGACCTAAACAAAATAGAAAAGCTTTGGAGGGAGCTGAAACTACGTGTTTCTTAGCGACGGCCGAGAAACCCGTCTGATCTAGATAAGATCTGTGTGGAGGAGTGGGCCAAAATCCCCCCCTGCAGTGTGTGCAAACCTGGTGAACAACTACAGGAAACATTTGACCTCTGTAATTGCAAACAAAGGCTACTGTACCAAATATTAATATTGGTTTTCTCAGGTGTTCAAATACTTATTTGCAGATGTGTCACACAAATAAATTAAAAAAAAAAAATACACATTGTGATTTATAGTTAGATTATCTCTCTCACAGTGGACATGCGCCTACGATGAAAATTTCAGACCATTATTTCTGAGTGGGAGAACTTGCAATATAGCAGGGTGTTCAAATACTAATTTTCTTCACTGTATGTATTTATATATATATATCTTAAACATTAAAGTGGGGCGACTATCCAAAAATTAATTTGAGGCGGCAAATACTTAATCTGTTTAATTCTGCCTTTAAATACCTCATTTAAAGTGAATTGATTGAAAGCGCTGGACTGAATTACCAAATTGTTAGAATGCAGGAATTGCACATGCACAAACAAATAATTAGTACGTCTATTTTTATTTTAGAAATTATTTGAATCTGCACATAAGGGTTAAATGTGTACAGTTTAAATTCATAGACAAGTGAACATGTCAATATTGTATGTAAAGGTGGCAGGCCTTAAGAGAATGTTAAACAGTTAAATAAAGTGAAAACAACAGTACTTTCTACAGTTATTTTTCTATCCCAGCAGCTCTGCCTATCATCAAGTCAAACAATTATAAAAATAATAACACGAATTAATATAAACAAACAATTACCATTTAAATTGAACTTCAAATAGATATGTAATATGACCTTAAATGTGCAGTCAATAGCAGAGTCATTCTCTAAAGTTATGGTCGTATACTGTACAGTAGATGACCACATGACACGGCATAAACCGCCAACAAACTTTGGAGTCGGCTCAGTTAACGAACAACTGGTGGCTCCATTCAGTAGTATTTTCACTGTGGTTTTAGTCCACACCCTTCATTTCTTTCATCTATCTGACCTCCAGCCCTCCTTGACTCCTTGCGGTCCTCAACATCCAAACCCTGTCGCTGATTCATCACCCCACCCAACTCCCACCCGCGCTCAGCAGAGGTCGCTAACGAGTCGCCGTGGCTGCTGACTTTAGGGCTCCTCCTGCAGCGTCTTCCCCTCTTGTTTCACAGCTAGGACACCTGCTCAACCGGCCTCATCTGAACATCTCCAATCTGAGGGCAAAAGGTGATGACTAGTCAACACGTGCGCCACCTTATCAGAAAAAAACGTGAAAGAAAGGACAATACCTGGACATGAGGAGGGGCACTGAGGACAAATGTGACTGCGCTCGCTATGTCTTCTGCTTTTAAACACTGCACATTTGAGGGAGGGAAGAATGTGTTTAAATTGTACTGGTATTACTATTGCCAATGTAAATGAGCATTGTTGCTTACTTTCATACTCTCGTACACTGCAGCTGCTTTTTCTGGATCGTTGTTGTGGTGACGGAAGGCAAACTCAGTCTCCACTATCCCGGGGGATATACACTACACGAAAAGGAAAAGAAAAGTACCAGCGTGCTGGTTAAGAATTGCGGGAAAAATTCAAAAGGTGATCGTGTTCCAAATAAAAGTGACCCGAGGTCTGCAAAATTTCTGTCTGGGATTTTAGTTAAGCCCCTCGGGGCAAAATAAGACAAACAGCCCTTAGTATGATGTGTACAGTCCAACACCATCACCACCATTATAACCGCATTGACAAACATCTCGGAGAGTCTCAGTAAAAACTTGCAATTGCTAGCTTTCTAAACATACAGCTGTTGCGCTGGATCTCCTAAAATAGTCCAGGAAAATATACTGGGGGTGGTTAAGTGTACATAAGCCTAAATACAAATGAACACGCACAGATGGAAACAGGAAAAGGTGAAAAGGACACCATTTTGAAAACCAATATTTCACAGTATTTCAAATGACCATATTACATGTATTACACACTCACAGTTGCTCTAATGTGGGTGTTGGCTTCCCTCAGTTCTTGCCTTATTCCTTCGGTCAGAGCAGTCACCGCATATTTGGTGGCACAGTAGAAATGCTCGTCAGCACTTGGCACCATTCGATGCCCACCCATACTGTAAGAGGAAGAAGAGGAGGAGTGGCGTAAAGCATGTGTGAGCTCATACTGCCCACAACAATTCAGAAGCACAGATTTTGTGACACATGATAGCTTCAGATGGACGCACGGTGAGATAACGGTTAGAAAATCTGCCTTGCAATTGAGAGGTCCTGGGTATAAATCTTGGGCTCCAACCTCAGGTCTTCCTGTGCAAAGTGTGGTTGTTCACCCTATCCTGTGCTTATGTGGCTTTTCTCCAGTCACTGTGGCTTTCCCGAAAAAAACATGCGCAAATGTTCAATAATAAAATAGATCCATTCCAAATCGCTG
Organism: Syngnathoides biaculeatus; assembly: GCF_019802595.1. NCBI lineage: Eukaryota > Metazoa > Chordata > Actinopteri > Syngnathiformes > Syngnathidae > Syngnathoides > Syngnathoides biaculeatus. The sequence goes on along the minus strand of NC_084657.1, from coordinate 4,708,061 downwards.
CAAAGCAAATTCCTCCATCTATCCATTTTCTGTCCTGCTTAACCTCATTAGGGTTGCGGGCATGCTGGAGCCTATCCCTGAACTGGTTGCCAGTCTCTCGCTGGGCACATGGAAACAGCCAACCATTCACACTCACAGTCAGACCTATGGGCTATTGTTTGTTTTGGGGGCGTGGGACGAAAATTGGGAGTATCTGGAGAAAACCCATGCTGGTGAACATGCAAACATAATTTCAGATATTCAGAATCCGGCGTCAGCTGTTCGCCCCAAATGTACGGTCAACCTTAGTGGAATAGTCAGTTTTCCCACAGTAATTAGCATACTATGAGATTAATACCATGATAACATTGAAAAGCAAAAATTTTAAAAAATTAACTTCAACTTCTTCTGGGAATGACCCAAATTTAATCCTGATTCTTGTCCATGTCTGATATTCAACTACAGCACAGGATTGGTTGAGGTGATTGCTGCCAAAAGAGGTTCAAGCAGTTACTAAAGCCAGGGTTCACTTAGTTTTTCCTCCCCAGCTGGAAAGCTTTACACTGTTGTAAAAAAAAAAAAAAAAAATTAAATTAAAAAAAAGAAAAAAAATAAGAGAACATGTAATTTGTTTGTGTGGTATTAATTTAAGGAGACTTTGTTTATTATTTTGATTTAGATGAAAATTAGATTACATTTTCTGACCAATTCATGCAGGAATATAAGAAATTCCAAAAGGTTCACATACTTCTTCCTCCTGGTGTAAAAACAAGTACAACATGTGTGGAAAAATAAGTTCAATAGATTCTTTGGTACCGTACTGTTTGTCTCCCATCTATTCATCCATCCATTTTCTAGACTGCTTGACCCCATTTAGGGTTGCGAGTATCTGCCCTGACTTTGGATGAGACTTCCAACCACCGACTTACCTGTTAATATTGATGATGTGACCGTCATCCACATTCCTCTCTTTCATTGATTTGTAAGCCTCCCGGGTGCAGATGGACAAGGCTAGAACATTCACCTGGGGTGCAGGACATGAACTTCATTTAAAACAGTGAGTTGAGAAATACAGTAAAGGAAACAGAAGAACACATCTAGTTTATGGAACTTTACTCTGTTAAATGATACTCATGGATAGAAGTTTAAAGTCCACAGTGAAGCAAGATTGGGCAAGGTGACCAAATTGGGTCAGCGTGCAGATCACACAGGCTAAAAATAATACACTGGTGCAATACGCTCATTTGGGCTCCCATGACAACTGATGGATGAGCGTTACGAATGCTGGACCTTGAAAACTTTGGAGTTTCGTGGTCTTTCGTGGTAAAGAGCTCAAATGAATCAGCGTCTTTGGGTCTAACAAGAGAAAGCGCTGGCTTTCATGGGCCTCTGCTGTGCCAGCGCTACTCCTCAGAGCCAATTTAGTATTTTCTGTGAGGAGGGGAGGGGAAGGGGCGAGGGGGAGGGGGGCAACAGTGTTTGAGCAGGTACACACATTTTTCCATGTATTTACCGTGTGCCATAATTCTACACAGGCAAACATTATGCTCACATTGGACACGTTTTACTGCTTCCTGCTTTTGGGCTAAAATGGAACAACCACTAAGATCAATATTATGTAAACAAGCATCTGCACTCTAAATGTCTTCATAATTTTCCTCCATTTTTTTTTTTTAGCATAAGTATTGATGTGTTTATTGTACATCACCCACGTCGATCATATTTCTCCAGCCTTCTGTTTTCCCACTGAGGAGAGGCTCGTTATGGGCTAGCCCGGCGTTGTTAATGCACACGTCCACGCCTTTGTGGAGTGTTTTGATGGCTGAAAACATAGAGAGGATCTCCTCCTCGTTGGATAAGTCGCACTTGTACGGGATCAATGTCCCGCTGTATCCTGCGCTCTGGCATTCTGCCGCCAGCTTCTAAAAAATATAAACAAAAAACAAAAACAAATCAAAGCAATATGGAAATGTATACAACACTGACCTTTAAAAGACACTTTTTTCACTATTTAAAATGATTCTGAGGTGAGGCTATTAACAAAACACTTCAAGGAACAATAATTTTACACTTCATACGATGCTTCAAAATGCATTCAAAATTTTTGTCCCTCACAGGAAAAATTGCACTTAACAAAACAGTGGTACTTCTTTCCCAATGTGATATTTTTTGTACGTAAAAGTGCTTTTTACATATAAATAGCCTGATCCGTTCCAAGCCCCCTGACAAAAGAATAAGCATTCAAAGTACAAAATGGAAAGACCAATAACAATTTTTAAATAATGTTCATTTACCTTTGGCATTGGGGGACTATAAGAAAAGAAAGGGGGAGTGAGAAGCAAAAGGCATCGTGGGGGACAGAAGAGGAGGCAAACGTTTGACAGCAAAGAGAAAACATACGTATGAACGTATGCACGCACAGAACTTAATTCAACCAAAAACAAAGATTAATTAACTTGCAAAAAATACAAATGAAAAACTCATGAAAACGTTGTACTTTACCAATGTGTGCTACAGTGAAAGTGGTAGTGTGTGTTACTGTGACGCTCGAGTGTCCAAGGGAAACGAAAAGCATCACGGGTAAAAATTGACATCCCTCCTCAAGCAATTCTAAAGTCAATTTTCCATGAAATAACCCCTTTATAAGAAGATTTAATGTGAAGGACTGAAGAAGTTCAGATAATGCACAACCTACTGCAAAATGCCAACTAACACTTTGATGATGGAGTGGAAATATTCAGCCATAAAATCAACACCATAATCAGTCTAATTTCAGCAAAAACTGGATGTAATGAAGTATTGGTGAAGTGACGCCGTGCTTGGGACGCAGCATGTGAAGTCTGAGCAGGCAACGCTCCAACCAGGTCAGCTGTCCGTCTAGCACAGTGGGAGTAGAAACAAGCTGACATGGACCCCCCCGCCTGCCAGGCACAGCTCCACCAATCACCTGATCTCTGGCTCCTAGTGCCAGTCCGACAGAAGGAGCCACATGCACGTGGTAAAGGCGGGACGGCTCAGACACTGAGACGAGGCAACCATACCGGGGTAGCATGCAGCTTCCTCAAATGCACAATTGCTGCAGGAGCTTTGCTTGATAACTGATCAATTACTGCTCGTGCTGTCATTAACTCATTTTTGTTCTGTACACGTTGGACTTACTTTGACCAACAATGCGGAATTTTTAATATTATAATGGGGGTACAAGGTGGACGAGTGGCAAGTCCGGGGAACTTAAATAGCTGGGGAAATTTTAGCATAATTCTTATGTAAGCAACCAGATTTCATGCAAGCATGTTTGCATATTAACAATATTCCTCAATCAATTGCACACACTACATTGCTTACTGCAGGGCTCTCGAGACCACGCCTTCTAAAGGCACCGTATATTCCTCCGTCACGTACACCGATGAGTTCTAAAATCTAGATGTTTTTTGAAGGGAGACGGGCTCTTTTCATTTAACACTTTGAATTACACTTTGCTGATATTTTTAGACAGGGTGGCGCATTTTAGGAAGAGGAATGACATTTAATTCGACATTCATGTATTTGTTCTTCAATGAACAATTTAAAATAATAAATAAATTTAAAACCTGATTCTACTTTCAAACAAATCTGTTGAAAACCCATAATTGTATCATTTTACACTGACAAAATGTTTCCATTTATGCGTGAATATGATACCTTCAAAAAAATTCTACATCTTAATTTCCACAGATATTAACTGGAAACTTTATCTACACACTTTTGCAACCTTATTTCTAAAACCTAAAAGTGAGACCTATTATTCAGTAACGTCATTAATGTTTTATATTTATCTTAGTTCCCCCCTAAAAGTTTAGTTCAAACCTAATTGGTTTACGTGTACATTGCTGACCAGGTTCATGATGACATCTCCAGCAACACATAAAAAAAGTGGCATGCACCGAAAGTGTTGTCCACTTAAACAACATTGGACTGATAGATAATTTTGGCATTTGTTGAAAGATCTACTGTAGATAATTGAGCAAACGCGCCTCATCTCAAAATTGAGAGCGCAGATCTCCTTGCTTTGCCTCTAAGCCGTTCAGCCTGGATTATCCAGAGAGAAGGCATTAGCCGAACAGATCTGTCAAAACGCTAAAACACTGACATTACTTGTTTCAGCTGTGGAGAGTGAGACTTTTGCCCCGTTTGCCCCCTGTAGGAAATAGACCCCCTAAGGTGAAGCTGTGCTCAAGAAGGCCAAAAACAAGTTAACAGACCTTCAGACAGAGAAGAGGGAGCCCGACCAGTCTTTTGAGGGCAAGAGAATTGGTTATTTTATTAGGGTTAAAAAGCAGGCACTTAGCCGAGGAGTATCCTGGGCTTTGATCCAGCTCCAACTACAGGAAGTCTCAAGCTGTGAATCTCTGTGTGTATGCGTGACTTCAGGGCACCAGGTGTCTAACCGCCAGCCACGCCTACTAAAGCGGCAATAGGCTACACTGCGCTATGGATAACCAACCAGCCCTAAAAATCCACACATATACACAAATAATTAATCTCTGTCCAAAGCGTAACAGGATACTATCAGGTGAGTGTTCACACCTCTCAGGACAAGTATGAAAAATGTAAGAGAGCAAACCACAAAACAACAACATTTGTCAAGACATACTCTCTGTAATAGTCACGCAAACACCAAATGTTACATTGGAATTCAATGCAGAAAAAGTGCACTCAAAAGTGCCAAGATTCGCCAATGCTAAACTGTAAACAAAAATGTTTCATACCCATGGAATAAGCAGTAATTACATAATCCCACGAACACACGCCAATATGAAAACATTACCACGCTGGCAGAGGTAATAATGCAAACAGCAGAGGATATTGTTAACATATTGTATATTATACTCTTGATGCAAAATTCCAGCTCTGCATTTTAAGAGGGAATTTAATTTTTCCATTTACTTGTAGCTGGCAACAGAAAAACAGTGATGGATCCCCCAGACGTTATACAACATATTGTGCAGTTCAGTGAAGGTCAAAGGCACTTTGTATGTGTTTTGATTGTCTTTGTCTTTTTGCATTACTTATTCCAAAAAAATACAAGCCTCAACAAGGGGTGTTGTGAAAAAGATGAATACGGACTGCACTGGAAGTTAACTAAAATAAGCGAATCACATTTAAAGCAATAACACAAGGTACACACATACCGATAATAGGACCTGATTTGAGCACTCTTCCTCTTTATTCATCAGTCAGAAAATGTCAAATTGTTAGATGTGCCTAAAGATTACCTAGGCTTAATATCCTCCCATGTGGGCGTGTGATTTTTCTTCCCAATCGGCTCTATAAATAGTGGAGGCCAACAACTGTAAATGTTAAACCTGAACATTAACATTTTCAAATCCTTATGCCTTTGGTTAACGCCAAGTTTGGATTGAATTACAATTTGAAAGTGACCTGAAGCTCGCGGTATTATCGACACAAATGGAGGATAAATTGGTTGTGTTCTGTGTATGTATCATGTGTCTCCCACGTCTTGACACTTAGCACAATGAAAATGACATGCAGAAGAGTTTGCACCCACAAATTGGTTACCAGATAAGCTAACAATTAGCCTTGCTTGTTGCATTTCTTCTTCTACTATCGGTAAATCAACATTCGAGACCATGGTCCTCAGTCAGAAAAGGGTTACATGCCCACTCCGGGTCGGAGATGAGATTCTGCCCCAAGTGGAGGAGTTCAAGTATCTTGGAGCCTTGTTCACGAGTGAGGGAAGGATGGAGAGGGAGATTGACAGACAGATCGGTGCAGCGTCTGCAGTGATGCGGACTTTGTATCGGTCTGTTGTGGTAAAGAAGGAGCTAAGTCAAAAGGTGAAGCTCTCAATTTCTGGTCGATTTATGTTCCTTGCCTCACCTATGGTCACAAGCTGTGGGTCGTGACCGAAAGAACAACATCCCGGATACAATTGGCCAAAAGGAGTTTCCTCCTCAGGGTGTCTGGGCTCTGCCTTAGATATAGGTTGAGAAGATTGGTCATCTGGGAGGGGTTCAGAGTAGAGCCACTGCTCCTCCGCATTGAGAGGAGCCAGATAAGGTGGCAGGGGCATCTGATCCGGATGCCTCCTGGACACCTCCCTGGTGAGGTATTCCAGGCATGTCCCACTGGGAGGAGACCCTACGGACAACCCGGGACACGCTGGAGGGATTACATCTCTCAATTGGCCTGGGAAATTCCAGGGATCCCCCCGGAAGAGCTGGATGACATGGCTGGGGAAAGGGAAATCTGGGTCTCCCTATTAAAGCTATAGCCCCTCCAACCCAACCTTGGATAAGCGATGAATGAATGGATGGATGAAGTACTATAAGTAACACAAATTCCTTAATTATTATTATTATTATTATTATTTTTCAATAACAGCTGTGGTCTTACATTTAAAAAATTGCCATCTGGACCCTCCTTACAATGTTTATTATGCTCATTTTATATTGATTAGTTTATTCAGTGCTAAATTGTGCCACGGTTCTTTCTGTGTGTTGTAGGAGGAGAAAATGCAAAAAGATAAATTTAGCACAAATACTGTAATTTATGAAAACTGACACGAATTGATATGGCTTATTTGTCACGTTTAGGTACCAAGTCTGAAAGCCAGGTGCAAACTGCAACATTGTACTTAACCATGACAAGGAGGAGCAGGCTAAAAGAGGCAACGAGGAGAACAGACAATGTTAACCAAGATGGGCACTTGAGACAAATTAAATTAATCAAAGCATAGCTTTTATATAAGTCATGAGGTGCCATTCCAAGAGTGGAATGATTAATTCGAAAGCCTCTAAAATCCTCCATAAGAAATAAATTCTGACAAAAAACAACCGATGATTGATGTACATGACCTATTTTACTGCTCTTTGGTTGTTTTTACTCTATTAAATCAGGTTTTTAGATCAAGTGATACTGTTGGAAAAGTTAACGCATCAACATGGAGGATTCCCTGTAAAAGCTTATTGGTAAATACTAGAAGCAGACTCAACTAATGAGTTGAGATGTTGAGAAATAATCATGTTCTATTGTTTTATTCAAATTCTAAGACATTTTTCAACAGATTTTCTATTGGCCAAAAATCACACAAAACTGTTACCCCAAAAGGCCACTTTTTCCCAGAGAAAACTATTTGTGGAACCCATGAACTGATTTTTAAAATACTTTGTGGGTTGTACGCTGGTTGGAGAGACCATTTCAAAGGAACTTAGTATTTTGACAGATTTGTGGGAAATCTCACGTGTGTATATTTTTGCATGCAAACACTGTATTTAATTTTCCTGACATCTTACAGCTTGATTTCCTTTGTGTAGAGTGCACGTTGTCAGTAATACACACGGTGCTTATCCCTACATATGACAGTCAAACTAATTAGATCATTTCATGAATTTTTTTTCCCCACAAGCACCAATGATGTAAATGGACTGAAAAAATACTTTCCAAGGAAGTGAAAAGAAAATTAGCAAAGATCGACTTAAATGTAGAAGGCAGACACATTTAAAGTGGTGAGCCAGATCAATACTGAGAGGTAGTGTCTGAACAAAGAGTGAAGAAATTACATTTGTCTTAAACTGATACAATAGAACTCCCTGCCCAGTTTATACCCACTCTTCCTAGAAGACCTCTGGAAGGACATTTAACAAATGTCATAACCATAAAAACACTGGTCGGTTCATAAAAACTGACACACAGAAGTAATTTCGCCTGTCATAATGGATTTTTATCATCATTAATGAGAGTCATTAATGCTCTTAAAATAGTACAAGTGCAAGAAATGACCGAAAGTAAGTGAGACATAAGCTTTGAGGAAGACAATACGATTTAATGCAGAAAAAATAACTTAGTTATGCACCAGATGCGGTGTTACTCGCTCACAGATTACATAATGATTCAGTAGTAGAACTGGTGAGCTAAAAATGTGCATTGAGATACCGCAAAATGCCACTTGAAGATACAGAATGCAAAATTTTTGCTTTCCATAAGAAAAAAACCCCATACTAAATATTTATCAAAAATATTTTGGAAGTACATATCCTCCTGTAAGAAGTCCTTGAGAGACAAATCAATCAATACCATAAAGTGTCATTGTATTTGTAATAGTTCCTTGAATTAATTTGACCCATTTTTTATAGTGTGTCCTCATTGGGTCCTCAAGTGAGCTGTAACTTATCCCAGCTGACTTTTGCGCTACAGGCAGGTTACATACCAGTCACAAGGCACAGAATACAGACAGCCAACCATTCCCAATGACACGACTATGGATGAGTCTTCAATTAACCCAAGATGCATGTTTAGAGAATGTGTAAGGAATTCAGGGTACCAAGAAATTAACCAGACAAGCACATGTAAAATATGTATAAAATACAGGAGCAAAGATTCAAACACTGAACCTCAGAAATGTGAGGCAGGCATGTCTCTCTCATTAGTTCTCCCTTACCTAGACATAATAGGGTTAAAGGTGAGTGCAGACTGTTGGCTTTGCAGCCGTCCAGATTGTTACGTGATAATTTCTTAAAAGGTCTAAAGGTTGAACAAGACTATTTTATAGCACTTTGCTTAACGAAGTCTAATCAACATGAGAAGATAAGTGGCCAAACTGCCCCCCATATTTAAGTGTTCTCAGGAACTCATGGAAGATTGAGCAAGGAACAACATGAACCTTTAAGGATATCTAAAGCCTCACTTAACTGCCATTCACAGAATATCAAGCCATACAGTTTTGTAAGGCACTGAAACACTGCACTTAGTTTGCATGTCACAGGAAGAACACAAATTTTCCCATACATGGTGCTCGTTGTGACGCGAACAAACCGGAAGTAGCCTGGTGCTTTTCCTGCTGGTGTGTACCTTACAAAGGCCAACTCAGCAATATGCATTTGTCGCCATTTTAATGGAAAGCCTTGGTTTTACTTGCACTGTATCAGGAGGAGGAGGATGAGACGAGCAGCATCAAAAGGTAGGGTATTGGTTCATCATATTCTAATAGCACATGATCTGGGAGAGTTTAGACTTCTTTTGAGCTACAGCTCCTATCTACTCATTTTCCGAGGCACTTATCCTTACAAGGGTCGCAGGAGTCCTGGAGCCTATCCCAGCTAACTTGCGACAGAAGGCGGGCAACACCCTGAAACGGTTGCCACCCAATCGGAGGGCACATAGAGACAAATAGGCATTCACAATCACACCTAAGGGAAATTTTGAGTCTCCAATCAACACATTTTTGGGACGTGGGAGGAAACCACAGTGCCCGGAGAAAACCCACGCAGGCACGGGGGAACATTCAAACTCTACACAAGTGGGGCCAGGATTTGAGCCGCAGACCTGAGAACTGTGAGCCCAGCGCTCTAACCAAACACACCATCGTGTAGCCAAGCTACAGCTCCATGTTGACCATTTAAATGTCTTGCGTCTAAAAGCTCGGGACACTGGCACTCTGGATTAACGACTGCTTCTTCTTGCGGTAGTCAGTGTAGAACTCTGCCAAAATCTCCTCCATTATCGCATCACATCGTGCAGCTGGTAGCCATGAATCACAATCCAACTTTCATGGTGTTACGTTGCAGCCTTGTGCGACGGCAACACGTGGGTTGCTTGACAGTGCTGTGCTAATTGCAGTGGACGTAAAAGGGAGAGTCTATGATAATGATAAGCAGACTGAACGTGAGAGATAGGGGAGGTAGGTGTGCTATAACAGACAGGTGCAACCAGTGAGGTAAGGTTGTATTTCCACAAACAAAGAATAATCAGGGAAACGAAGCAGTATGGAACGTGTGTGTCAGCAGAAAGATGGACTATGAGAGCAGCCATTATACATATGTTCGCACGGTAATCATGTGACAAAAATGCCTCTTTTGTTTGGACTAGAGACATGCTGAGGCTTGAAGTTTATCCTAGCGATGCCTCCTCCATGACAGGTGGTTGAGATACTTCTGCAGTTACTGCTGTGAATTTCTTCAAAGTTTCTTCCAGTAAGACATATACAAAATGTAATTTGCAAAAATGCTTGCTCATTTTGGCCTCTTCAATGTATAAGTAGAATAGCAAAAAATTTATTCATCTATGCTTTTGTCTCCAGGACTAGTCATGTCCAGGGTGATAGAGGAGGTCTGAAGTTTATCTCAGATGATTCAGGGTGAAAGGCAGACGACATTTTGAACTGGATGCGTCAATCACTGGGAGATTTAGATTCGAGCTAAGAGGGCCAATTTACAACTTGTCCCACACCAGCTTGAGATAACATTTGATGTAAATCGTTAATTCCTTCATTCATTATCGTTTTCTTCACTAGGGTCTGCGCAGTCCTAGAGCCTGTCCCAGCTATCTTCGGTGCTATAAAAATAAATGTTTTGTGATGTCTGTTATACACTCCCATTATAGACCTGACTGGCAGCACCCATGCCTACTAGTCATCCCGTCATTCATCATGTAAAATGATACCTTCGAACAGAGCGCTCAAGGAGATGGTAATATAGTGGCTCTTCCTTCACAGATCAAGAATGTACTGTAACTTCATGAGAGCTCAACTCTAACTGGATCGCACAGAGCTTGACTTCTAGTGACCTTGGAGGGTTCATGTTTACAGATAAACACTATACACACACACACACACACATCGGTCTCAACTTAAAGTACACAAATTGAATGAGCTAACATACAAGAGCCATATAATTCCGTCATTACAAAATAAGACTTACATTTGATTGAATTAACTGATTTATTCATTTAGTGTACAAGAGATCAAGATCGTAAGAATTTCTTGACATTTTGCCCTTCTCACAAAGCTAAATGAGATCAAGAAAATAAACAGTTAAGTGTAAGTAGAGTTCTATACCTCTGCAAACTACAACCACAAAAACACTTATATTAATAAGTCTGCAGTCACTCAAAACTATGCATAAATCACCTCTGCCATGCCCTGAAAGATCATGCCAGTTAGTTCGTTGGTAAAATTACACAAAAACTACCCCAATCTATTAAACTGTGTAGGGGGTGAAATGTACAAGTTAACAAGTCTTTTCTTTTTTTTTTTTTTTTTTTGGGGGGGGGGGCTGCTGGGAACGTAGGTCAACATTTGGGTAGAGAGGATTTAATTCCCTTATTGCTATTGGTTCACTAGGAGCCATTCACCCAGGGTAGGAATGCAAATGGTACAGTCCTGTCCTTTTAATCCTAATCTGTCATTCTCCATTAAGCAGAAAGCAGCCTTCTTGCAAACATACAAACAAAAAAAGGCATTTGGTTTGTGAAGATTTTTTGTTCTGACATTGTCAATCTTGATTTGTTTTCACATCTTTACATTTGTCGCCCACCATAACTTGTTTGCAGTACCTTACCCTTTTGATTTCACGAGGGTTAAAATATCAATTTGCTAATGGTGATTTTGTGTTGGGTCCAAAAGTAGCAGATTCAGAAGATGGCCCTGCGGTGAAAAAGATGTGGCTGCATTGTATTTGTTTTGAGATTTTGTTCAATTTTTTTGTGTACTAGGAATTGCCCATACATGCAGCAGTGATACTGTAAAGAGAGAGTTCTATGAGAGCGCAAGAAAGGGATGGAACAGGCAGACAACCACAATCTGGACTTTTTTTACACATTGGTAGCGGTTTGTACTTTGTAAAAGCAATATTGTATTACATCTGTCATTTGTGCAGGTGTACTGAATGCTGTGGTTGAAGAGGTTTATATGTATTCCCTCATATCAGAGAACCTCCCTCAAGTAAGTGCATGCACAAGTTGACAGTGTACACAGTGTCTACAACAAGACAGGACAGGAAGCGCCCACCTATTATAGGAGGAGGTCCAACCGGGGAGTGTCAAGTCCAGTAAACCTTAAACCATTAAAAGTGATAAGCACAGAGAGGACAGCACAATGGTGGTGCAAGAAACAGGGTAAGTCATGGAGATCACGGTGCTGTTCAGCTTCATTAGGCTATTGACCTCATGATATTATGGTAAACAACTGATGAAAGCCACTACTGACAAATGTCAGCCCTCTCAACATAACTAAGATAATACAGTAAGAACAATAATAGGAATTTAAGTGGAATCTGTCATTTTGACAATTGCCAGGAGATAAAGGATCACCCAATCCGTAGTGCCTAAGTCTGTTCTACGATTTCATGGAAGTCATGAATTTTTTATATAAAGTTGTGTACAAAGGTAAAATATCTTTGTTTCCTTCATGCTAAGATAAAGAATTTAAGTGGAATCTGTCATTTTGACAATTGGCAGGAGATAAAGGATCACTCATTACGTACTTCCTAAATCTGTTCTATAATTTCATGGAAGTCATGAATTTTTTTTATATACAGTAGTGTACAAAGGTAAAATACATTTGTTTCCTTCATGCCAAGATAAAGAATCTAGAGTCTAAAACTAGCCAAACTTAGTGCAATTTTACCCACATTTTAAATAGTTGCTTTTAGTGTACTGGGCCACTTAGCCCTACAGCTGTGAATGGAGCTTTGCTTCATCTCCAAATACTAGGACATATGATGGATTATTATTGGTTCGATTGAAGACTTTGTTGACACAAACATCTCAGTGGAAATGTTGGCTCCTGAAAATATCCAGAGAAGCAGTCTGACCCACTTCAAATGCTTTCTAGAATGAAATCAATTCATTGTGCGATCAAAAGCACGGGCTGTCCAGACGGATGCACTTTAAAGTAGTTGAGACTTGCAGGCAAAAAAAACTTTTATATAACAGTAAAGAAGTAACAAAAAGGGAGTTACAATACAGTGGTACCTTTACTTAAAAAAATTATCCATTCAGGAAGTCGTTTCGTAACGTGAATTTTTCGTAAGTGAAGTGCATTTTACATGTATAAAGCCTAACCGGTTCCAAGCCACCTGACCCACACACACTTCTTTTCCTTTTGGCTTGTTCCATTAGGGGTCGCCACAGCGTGTCAGCTCTTTCCATCTAAGCCTATCTCGTGCATCTTCCTTTCTAACACCCACTGTCCATCATCCATCAACCTTCTCTTTGGTCTTCATCTCGCTCATTTGCCTACCAGCTCCATCCTCAGCACCCTTCTGCCAATATACTCACTCTCTCGCCTTTGAACGTGTCCAAACCATCGAAGTCTGCTCTCTCTAACATCGTCTCCAAAAAAATCCAACTTTGGCTGTCCCTCTAATGAGCTCATTTCTAATCCTATCCAACCTGCTCACTCCAAGCGAGAACCTGAGCATCTTTATTTCTGCTACCTCAAGTTCTGCTTCCTGTTGTTCCAGTGCGTGCCTCCATCTTTCTAATTGTTCTTCCGCCTGATCCCTGCTTTCAATACAGATCACAATATCATCTGCGAACATCATAGTCCAAGGGGATTTCCAGTCCAACCTCTTCTGTCAGCATATCCATTACTACCGCAAACAAGAAGGGGCTCAACACGGATCCCTTATGCAGTCCCACCTCCACCTTAAATTTTTCTGACACACCTACAGCGCATCTCACTGCTGTTCTTCTGCCCTCATACGTCTTGTACTGTTCTAACATATTAACCCGCTACACCAGACTTGCGCATGGAATACCACAGTTCCTCCATTGGTACTCGCTCATAGGCTTTCACTCGGTCTACAAAGACACAATGTAGTTCCTTCTGACCTTCTCTGTACTTTTCCATGAGCATTGGCAAGGCAAATAATGCATCCGTGTTACTCTTTCTAGACATTAAATCATACTATTCCTTGAAGATACTTACTTCTGTCCTGAGTTTAACCTCCACTACTCTTTCCCATAACTTCATTGTGTGGCTCATTTTCTTTATTCCTCAATAGTTTTGACAGCTCTGAACACCCCCTTTGTTCTTAAAAATGGGAACTAACACACTTTTCCTCCATTCTTCTGGCATCTTCTCTCCCGCTAGTATTCTATTGAATAAGTTGGTCAAAAACTCTACAGTGACCTCTCCAAATTGGTTCCATACCTCCACTGGTATGTCGTCAGGACCAACTGTCTTTCCATTTTTCCCCATTCTGTTCAGTGCTTAACTTCCTCCTTACTAATCATTACCACATCCTGGTCATTCACGCTTGCCTCTTCTACTCTACCTTCGCTCCCATTTTCTTCGTTCATTAACTTCTCAAAGTATTCTTTCCATCTACTTATCACACTACTGGCACCAGTCAACATATTTCCATCGCTATCCTTAATCACCTTTCCTTGCTGCACATCCTCTTCTTCGCTAATTTCTTCCCTTGGATGACTTCCTGTATTTTGGGGTTCCACCACCAAGACTCCTCCCCTTTCCTACCAGACGGCACCGCAAGTACTTTTCTGTCTGCCTCTCTGAGTACCTTGGCAGTAGTATTCCAGTCTTCCGGGAGCTATTCCTCTCCATCAAGAGCCTGCCTCACCTCTTTCCGAAAGACCGCACAACATTCTTCCTTTCTCAACTTCCACCACCTGACTCTCTGCTCTACCTTTGTCTTCTTAATCTTGCTACCCGCTACCAGAGTCATCGTACACACCACCATCCTATGCTGTCGAGCTACACTCTCCCCCACCACTACCTTACAATCAGCACCTCCTTCAGATTACATCGTCTGCACGAAATAAAATCCACTTGCGTGCTTCGCTCTTGTAGGTCACTTGATGTTCCTGTCTCTTCTGGAAATAAGTGTTCACCACTGCCAATTCCATCCTTTTTGCGAAGTCCCCCATTCATCACCAGCTCGCTCGAGCCCCGGAGCTCGCTCGCCGGGGAGTGAGCTCACGGCTCCACCACTCGGCGGAGCTCACTTGCCAGACTCCGCATCATTCCGCCCGAAGAACCATCTGAATATTCAACATTTTTACAGCCACAGGTTCAAATCTGTATGGAACTATTCTTCCGTGTTCCTGATCAACCGCTACTGCTATTTCTTCATCATATGAGGCTAAATCAGCACTGGGCATAATGGTCCTATGTAATCAACTGTTTGGAACGCCACGTAACACGTCGCATCCACGCACGTAGGTCACATCACTCGTGAAAATGGCGACGCATCTGAAAATTCGTAATTGTTGATAAAAATCTTCTCAAAACTATTAAATGAGAGAGGATTTAACATCACATTGTCAAAATAGGGTACACATTACATGACCTATTGGATACATTGTTCATGCAAACCAGTGAATTTCCCCTTTGACCATTGATGCTAGTTTCCATAAGCCTGTCTTGAGGATTTTTGCATCATCTTACATATTACATGACGTATTGGATACATTGTTACTCCAACCCACCAGAATTTTCCTTGAGGTTGAGCACAAAATTGAGGGTTTATGCAGCTGTTCAATTTCTTTTCCTATTCGTATCACCTTCCTAGTCTGAAATCAAAGGTTCCACTGTATTTTGGTGCCCTTGAAAACAACAAGAATTAAAAAGCAAAAAATAAAAATGCATGGGAGGTCTAACGTTGCAGCTCTGTTACTTCAGTAAGATTTGCAGTTCCCAACTTCAGTCAGGGAACTATAAAACAACCAAGAACACACTTTGTGCCCAGAGAAAAGAGCTGTCTTTCAGCAAAGTACTGTACTACCGTCTTCGGGTGCTCTCAAAAGAGTTCATGTGAAAGTGTAATGCTGCTACTTGGATGTCCAATCACTCTCATTCCTGCAGAAAGCCCATGGTGACCACACGTCTTCTCCCCACCGCCTACTCTAAATTATTACACATTCACATCATACAGCTTCTAGACAAAACATTTCTGAGTTGGAACCAAATTACATAAATGCAGCAAAAATTTGAATAAACTACCTACATTCACCATGGTTCCATCTGGTCCCTACTAATACTGTAAGAACAACAACGTCTTTATTCCTACTAGTGAAAGAAATACACACCAAAAGGAAGTGAGGAACAATTGCTGAGTGACAGACACTTGCATCCCCCACTTTGCTCTGGCACAGCGACAGCCCAGTTTACATAGCAGGGAGCATACAATACTGCCTTTGTCTTAAATCTCATACGCAACTTTTCAAGAACAAAGCTGACACCAGATGGAAGAGGACAACAACCAATCGCTCATTCCATCCTGCTATTGATCGCTATTCCATCATATTTAGTTATTTAAGTCTGCTAAAACACAATTATATAGAGAATAACTATGGATCCTCTGGCTGTAACATAGCAACATCTAGAATAATGGCTTTTATTTGTAGAAAGCCAAATAATTATTTTGGATTTGAAATGCAATGACATTGTTTGAGGGTTACACATACATGACAGACTGCTGCAGTTAACTATTGACAGGAGGGAACATGTGACCAGAGTAAGAATGGCGGGAAGTAGTCAATTGCGCAAGTCACACTCACTGTAGTGTAAGCATGTAAGGACATGCACGTAGTCAAGGTGGGGGACATGATTGCTTGTCAACAACACAACTAGAAATGACTGAAGAGTTAATCATTTACTCTTTACAAGTGTCAAACACAGGAAAAGAATTTTAAATGCACTTGTCTGTAGTACAATTGGTGAAAGGACAAAAAGGCACCACCTACCTAATACACAGTGACCCTTTGTTTATCCTTTCAGACCCACCTGCCATAGGTAAAATTTGGAATACAGAAAGATCTTATTAAAAAATAGATCACCATCCCCGCACACTTAAAACACAATTTTGAATGATTCCGCTTTCATTGAAGAAATGGGAGCCTATTGAACAACATCACTTTGAGGAAATAAAAATATGACTCTCGCTGGCACAGTTCTTCAAATAAGAGGAAAAATTAGCTAGCTTCAAAGCAAAGCAAATTTATTTGTATAGCGCATTTCATACACAAAGTAACTCAATGTGCTTTATATGATTAAAGGCATTTGAAAACAAAGAGATAAACATTTAAAACAGGATAAAAACTATAAAAATGATGAACAAAATATTAAAAAAGACAATTAAAACTGCATACACTGCAAGTAATCTGATCAAAAAGTGGATATATTCTAAAAATCATGAGAAAAAAAAGAAGAGTTTTCAACCTGGATTTAAAAAGATTCACACTTGGGGCTGACCTCCCCTCTGTTGCCCAATTATTCCATTTCTGTGCGGCATAATAGCTAAATGCTGCTTCACCATGTTTGTTTTGGACTCTGCGCTGCACTATTTGACCTGAGTCAGTCGATCTCAGAGCTCCACTAGGTTTGTATTCCGTAAGCATTTCTTTCATGTATTCAGGACCTAAATCATGTCGTGATTTATAGACCCGTAGCAGAACTTTAAAATCTACTCTAACGCTGACTGGAAGGCAGTGCAAGGACTTTAGGATTGGAGTTACACGTTCTGACTTTTTTTTTTTTTTTTCCAGAACCTGAGGTACAGCATTCTGAATGAGCTGCAGCTGTTTAATACTCTTTTTGGGGAGTCCAGTCAGAAGACCATCACAGTAGTCAAGTCTACTTGAGATTAAAGCATCAGTGAGATTTTCTTGGTCTGCTGGACACATGCAAGACTTCACTCTAGATATGTTTTTCAGATGGTAGAAGGCAGTTTTTGTGATTGATTTGATGTGATTGTTGAAAGTCAGGTCAGAATCAATCACAACACCAAGTTTTTGGACTTGGTCTTTGGTTTTTAAAGATAGAGAGTCCAGGTGTTTACTAACAGCAATTCTCTTTTCTTTATTTCCAAAAACAATTGTCTCAGTTTTGTTGAGCTATAGTTGAAGAAAATTTTGGCTCATCCAGGTATTTATCTGATTTAGACAGTGGCACAATATCTCAATCGAACGGTAGTCATCTGGAGAAACTGCTAAATATAACTGTGTGTCATCTGCATATCTATGGTAGACAAAATTAAAGTTTTGAAGAATTTGACCCAAGGGTAGCATATACAGGCTGAACAGGAGAGGTCCAAGAACTGATCCTTGAGGGACACCATAGGTCATTGCCATTTGCTGAGACCGAGCACCTCCAATGGTCACAAAGTAGCTCCTTTCCTCTTGGTAGGACCTAAATCATTTACGGACCGTTCAAGACATTTATTATTCACTTTCATTTAAAGTTTTCTGTAAAACTGGCACATAAAACAAAAGCAGAATTAAACTCTGTATATTTAAACACAGAATGTTCAACCATACCATATACTGTAATTTTCCATCCATTTTCCAAGCAGTTTATCCTCTTGTCTAATGAATGGCACCTAAACTTAATACTGACACGAAAAGCTAAATGTTATATAAGGGTAAATGGAAATTAGCTCACGTTACGGTGATTATAAACTTTCAAACAACTGCTACTTTAATAAAGGAAGCAGATACAAAATCATCATACAACAATACTGAAACACCTCCCTGCTTTGTGAAAACTATTAACTATTACGAAACAGTCGATGAGGACCTCCGCTGCCAGTTCTCTTTGCTCTTAACTCCGCTGCTTCTACATCCAGTAGGACTCAGTGCTACCAAGTTTGTTGCGCTGTAACATGGTACCATACTAAATGTGTGCAACTCTAAATTGGTTCTTGCCTGTACTGCATACTGTAAAAACTCCTAAAAACGCACAGCGCGGATAAGTAACTGATATAATGAGGGTTCAATGTACTGAAAAATATTTTGAATGAAGGAAACAAACCAACCATTTAAACACTGTGCTCATCAGTGGCATGATGCATGACCTGGTTTCACATTACTGTATTTTAGTGTGTCTTTGGAATATTATGTGACCTTACCAAGGTGGTGATGAATGGTAACGACCACATCATAAATTGTGTTCAGAGCAAAGACCGTTGGTAACATGTGAGGAACTTGTGGAATTTCTGTCGTATGTCTGCTTCACTAGTCCGAGATTCGTTCAAATGCCAGCTCTGGCCTTTGTGTATGGAGTTTGTGGCTCTGTGAGTTTTCTCCAGGTACTATGATTCCTCTGTGTTTTTTTTTAAACTACAATAATAAAAGATTCCTTTGATTTTTTTGTTTTTTTAAACTACTATAATAAAAGATTTTGATGGTTTACTTTGGTTGACTTAATCCATTTAAAAAAACATTACAGTTGGTCCAAGTTATCAAAATAAAAATCAACCTTAGGATTGTCTGCTGGTCGCAAGTTGTGTAAAAAGTACAACCAGTTGGCGATGTCACTGTCGCTTGTTAAGGTCATAGTGCATTTTAGATTCATTCAGAATTTGTACCTAATAGCTATCACTAACTTATTGTGAGTACTGTATAATAATGTTTTAATGTTGTAAAAGCCAGCTTGGTGAAAGACTTGTTAACATGTTGACCTCACAGTCAGAAGATTTAACTTGGAATCTCTGTTGAAGCATCTCGGTGTGGAATTTGCATGTGTGTGCTACCAGTTTCCTCTCACATCCCAGAAACGTGCTTCTTAGGTGAAGAATCAACAGTACCTATAGCTATGAATAAGAGTATGAATGAATTATTGTCTGTGTGTGAGTGTCTACATTTGTGTGTGTATAGACTCATACACAGACAATAATTCATTCATACTCTTATTCTACAAATGCATTTGTATAAATAAAGGCCTACCACCCAAAAAACCCACCCCTAACTGGTATTATCTGCAGTTCAGTAACTAAACACCCTTACCCACTAGTTGAAGAGATATGCTTATATGAATGATAGATGTGACAAGATCCAGAGATATACTATAGTCCATTACTAATAAAACAGTTGGTAACAATTGCAGGAGAGAAAGCAAACTTTACAACGGAAAATGCAGATCAGTTCACCTGTAGCACACCACTGATGGAGCTAAGACAGTTTGAGACAGAGAGGCTTAATTATTGGCTGAACAAGATAAGGAAGGTGCAGTGCCTTATGGCCTAGTGGGAGTATGCAAGAATGTCTATCATGAAGCCTAACTCTATTTATCAACAATTTAAACGGACTCGTCCGTGGTACAGTTGCTGAAAAGGACAGAGGCACCACCAGTCTAACTACAGTATACACAGTGACCCTTCGTTTATCCTTCCAGACTTAACTGATGGATAAAAAATTGGATAGCGAACAGTTCTCCAAAATATGAGGGGAAACCCACTTACAAGGTGTTTATCACTTGTAGTTGAAGTTTGCTGTGAAACTCCTGCATAAAATAATATTCATACATACATTTTCTGAGTCGCTTATCCTCACAAGGGTCGTGGGAGTGCAGGAGCCTATTCCAACTGTCAATGGGTAGCAGGCAGGTTACAGCCGGAACTGGTTGCCAGGCAATCACAGGGCATTGGACACTCTAAATTGCCCCAAGGTGTGATTTTGAGTGTGACTTATGTCTGTCTCCATGTGCCCTGCGATTGGCTGACAACCAGTTCAGGGTGTACCCTGCCTACTGCAAGTTGACAGCTGGGAGAGGCTTCACCACTCCCGCGATCTTTGTGTGAATAAGTGGCCAAGAAAATGGATGGACGGATTGACCGTAACACACCACTTTCCCCCACATCCATTTGGGAGGGTTTGAAAATGGATAGATGGATAGACATAAAATGATGCAGCCAGCCGGATCTGGAATCCCAGGCCTCAACTTTAACACTTGTGATCGAGAGCCTTCAATGAACCAAACATGCATGTTTTGTTTTGGTTTTTTTTTGGGTGGGTGGGAGGAAGTTGTAGTACATGGAGAAAACCCATGCAAACACCAGGCAAACATGCAAACTCCACACTGGAATGCCAGCACTGATGTTTGAACCCTAAAGCTGAGAATTGGGAGGCAGGCCGCAGATGGGCAAATGTCACAGGTGTCCATACATATCGCACCTCCTGCAAATCTAAGAAAAGTGTTTCATCAAGAGTCCAACAGGTCCCAGCACATATCATGATCCCAAGCAACACTAAAGAGTGTTGAGGCAATTTGCGACTACCTGAAGATGCGATCGATCGCTATAACCCTACGGTCGTCGCAGACACATTATCTCTCGTTTTGAAGTATTGGAGAGAAAAGTGTAGTGCGGCGGCTGCTCTGCCACCCAGCTCCTGACTCCGTGACCTCACTGCAGAAGGTCAACCAAAACAAAATGATCTCACAAAGACTAACGCATTAGCAGCATGGTGCCAAATGACACTTTGCAGGTGTGCTGCCTGATTCTCTTAGACATCAGTAAGAACATAGGTGATATTTTTATAAAATGTAGGCGAAAAAAAACTACAACCACCATCCGTTGATAGATAGATAGATAGATAGATAACGAAAAGGGATACACGAAAATAGAATATTCATGTACAAACACAAAGAATGTTGAAATGTTGCATAAAAGACACGTGAGCTTTAATTCTCCCCACCATCCACACAGAAATGTTCACCTAACGTTAAGAGAAGTTGTAAAGCTAATGGTTAGCAAGCGGTTTACGTGCGTTAGCTTGTTAGGGACTGTATTGCACTTAGCTATTAAAGGTAGCTTAACGGTTGATGATGGCAGTGGGGTATTATTGAAATACCTCAATTTTGTCGACATTCCTGGCACAGCCGACCACCCTCATGCCTTGTTGGACGAGTGCCCGGGCCACGGCCGCTCCAATGCCCACAGAAGCTCCGGTCACCAGGGCCACTCTGCCTTTCCACCGCTCCATCGCTAACAACGCAGCCCTCGCCGGCACTGGACGCGAACCCTCGGATTCTGCGCTGTTTCTGCTCGGTTCCGACAGATTCTATAGCTAATATTAAGAAAATGTACACCGCCTGGAGTTTTTAGGATGCTTCAATCTCGCAGCATCCAGATATAGTCGCAGTAGCACTGGTGCGTAAAGGCAGGTCCATGCGCTTCTCTGGATGACATGAAGAGTGATCGTGTTAAATGTTTGGTTCACATCGCCACCCACTTTCTTCTTGGGATCTGCGACGGCTCAACTGCTGTCCAGGTTTGGTTATCTTCCGCCACCTACCGGAAACACAAATTTAAGGCTCTTTTAATTCACTGGATTAAAATTTAAACGTAATTAATTTATTTGAAAATTGCTAAAAATTGGCTAGGCAACATTTAAAAAAAAGAATTCAATCCTAAAACTTGATTTTGAATTCATTTATTTTAACAGTTTAATGCAAAAAGTTTAACCCCAATTTAGTTCTATGTCAAATTGTTTTCCTGTCCTGTTTTAATTTCTTGGCGTTTTCATCATTAAAATATAACTATTTTAAAACTTTGAAACCATATTTCAGTTGAGTGTGGGGTTAATCTATGAAATACAAAACTAGTTTCAGGAATAATTTGCATTTTTTTGTACAGCGCTACTAATTTCTTTTACCTTAGAACACCAACCAATTCACGATCACTGACTGGGAACTGAACCCACACAGCCCCCGAGTGAGGCGAGTGTACCACTACACCATCAGTGACTTGTCCCCAACCAATTCAGTGAAAAAAAAAAAAATCACTATCAAGAAACAAAGGCCAACAAATGAATGCAGATTAATAAATACTTTATTTAGTAATTTTTCACATTCTGCACTTTTGTCACACCAAAATCCTAATTTTAACATGATGTTAAATTCTTTGTAAAATCTCTTTAGAATTTATTCCTGTTCACATTTAGAGTGCAACCTTAATCACCATGCTGATGTAGCCTTAGAGAACATTATCTTGAGACAACAAAACCCTCTTATAAGACACCTGTAACACGATGCATATGACAGCTCACAAAGGTAGATTTGAGTTTCCACTTGTGCTCTTATCCAAAAACCTTGTACAAGCACCACCAAGTCACACAGCTTGGTCAATGAGAATCAAGGTATGAGTTTGGAAATTAGAGGCAGATCGTCTTAAGTGCAAACTTGAGATGAGACACATTCATTTAAAAAAAAAAAAAAAAAAAAGTAATTCAGAATTCTATCTTTTGCGTTGTTGTAATAGTGGTCATATTGATTTTCCTTGAGATGTCATGAGAGCACTTAATTCACACTGGTGGTGGCAAACCAGTTGCCACAGGCCATCTTTCTGTCACTTGCGCAGGCAGCAGTAGTTGGTGAATTTCTCCTTCAGTAACTGTCGATACTTCTGACGGTTGTTGTAGAATGACCGATTTCTTTCTAAAAATGCCTGAATTTCATCTTGAGTGAGACAATTCTCGTCATCTGAAATTACTTCAGGTTCCTCCTGCAGGAAGAGTACAACCTGAGCATGGCATTTGACAACATAAGGCCTAATTACATAATCATTGTCACCTACCAGAAGGTCTGATAAACTGATTTTGGCCTCTGATGCTTTGGAATTAAGGCTAAGAATGTTCTTTCCACAGACGGCCCATGGTAGCTGTTGTGCAAAACAGTCCATCTTTCCACCGCATGAGGAAGAATTTCGATCTTTGGTTTGGCAAACATGAGATGGTGGCACGCTGTGACTTTCACCTTTGTGTCCCTGTCAAAGTATTTTAGACACTTGAGTGGGCAGACTGGCTCTAATGCAACTACTGAACCATCGAAATCTGCTAGAGCCCACTTACCTGATTTTTATGACAACCACTTCCCTTTCTTTTCTTCTTTTTACTTTTGCATTGAGGCTTTTCTTCCAAGTGTGTCCAGCAGTCAACACAGCTGTCTGCTGCCTCCTCTTCTTTGTCTTCAGTATAGTTGTGTTCATTGGGCTCGCCTATAGAGAAGCGGTGTAAATATAATGATCAAGAGGATCGAAGCTCCAATCGTTTTATGTTTCAACATGGTTGTGTGTCAGCGTAAAGCTCTTCATATCTGACCGGCTTCGTCATGATTGCAGAGCCCCTCAGAGCAGGCGACGTCGGAACCTTCTCGTGACCCGCTCTCACTGCCCTCCATGCTTGAGGAGTAGCCATAATCACTCCCGGTAGATTCTGGAAAAATGATGAAAAATAGAAAAGTGGTTTCCCTTTTTCACTTGTTCATGAGAATTTTGGATAATTGGTGGTTGTCTTGTGTGGATGTTGACCCTGTTTCCCTGGACAACTTGCAGAGGCGCTTGCTTTACAAGAACTGTTCTCCCCCTCGTTGTGGCTCCTGCAGGCAGTACAACTAACCTCTTCAGACTTGAGAGACCCCTACAACAAATAAGACAGTTTGAGTATGTGAGATAGGGTCTCAACATCCGTGTCCAGAGCTGTGGCTGAACTTACACTGTACAGTGCAAGTTATAAAACAGATTTCCTCCTACCGCACAATTCAGATCTGCATTATAGCAATGCAAATATCAGGAAAAAAACACAGAGTCAGATATCTTTAGGTCAGAATCAGCCCTCTTCCAAAATGTAGATACAAATCCGATACAGTGCCGTAAAAATGCACAAATTTCCAATTCTTCTATTTTTGCAGTTTGTGCGCATTAATCGTCTTTAAGATGAACCAACAACTAGAAATATCAGAAATGTAACCCAAGTGAACTTAAACTCTGTTTTTAAATGGTGATTTTATTGATGAAGGTAAATTTAAACTTTTCAAACCTTATGCGAAAAAATAATGGCTTTAAAAACCTAATCACTCATTGGGTCATCCTCAGCAGCAATGACTGAAATCAATCCTTCTTCCTTGCAGAGTTCTTTGAAATCAGCCAAAAATGAGGGTTTTTAAACATGTAAAGTATTCACCAAAAATCGAGGGGGTGGGGTTAAACACGACCGGACTTTTTAAGGTCACGACATTGGATATCAATCAGACTCAAGTCTGGACTTTGACAAGGCATGAAGGCGGAAGCTTCATTCTTTGGGGATGTTTTTTTTCCCTAATTTGCAGTGTTTTTGACTGAGATTAAGACCTGAATTGAGTACTTGGCCCTGCAGTGTAAATCCATCCAATTTATTCTTGGTTCTTACCTCATCATGACTCTTTTCCTTCATCTCTGCTTCCTGATCTGAGATATCAAAGCCACACTTGTTTTGGCGTCGGTTTTTCCGCTTTTGCCTCTTTTTCTCCTGCTTCAGCTGTTTCGCTCTCTCCTTCTCAGACAGCTCCTCGACAAACTGCTCCAGCCGACTGATCCCCTGCATCTTCTCCACTGCCATCTAGGGGACATAATGACTCCCATCGTTAGGAACGTCATCACATGCCACAAAGCAGTTTGTCAGTTTCAAATGACACTAACAACCAGTGTTTGGCTTTCAGAGCAAGTACCTCAAAGCTTTTGCGTAATTCATCAATGCCCACGTGGAACAATATCTGCCATGTCTGCTCTTCTGCTCGTAGTTTCTGCCAAATCCTATGCAGTCGCTCATAGAGATGAATGCCTAAACATGTCAGGACTTCTTCCTGCGCAACATCAATAGTCTTGGCGTGTCGTTCCCTATATATTAAGAACCAAACAACACAAAATGGCTCAGATGAATCTGACTACATTTTGTTGTAAAGTAACATTCACTTACTCATAGGCTCCTGCAAACTCAGGCTCTGCCCGGCTAAGGAGATGAGCGATGAAGTCAGTCTCATAGCACACGTGGATGTGGTGCTCACGAGGGCAACAGCACAGTCCCTCATACAAGGCAGCGCAATAGTCCTTCTCTTCACTGCTGTCGACTTCCCCAACCAGGATATTGTATGCCCTCAACACTTTATTCTTACAGTCACTGCAAAACCTTAAAGACGAAAGTTAACTTTAAAAAACACTTGAATAAAAAGTGTCATTTTGACAATCAAGGGTGTGCATCAAACATTACCTGTGTTTTTGCAAGTGTGTCTCTAACGTCTCTAAAAGACAGGCACTATCAACAAGTACCACTTCATCCCTGCACTCTTGAGACATCCGCTCCCACACATCCATCCAGCTTCCCCTGGAAGTGAACAACACTTTTATTTAAGAGCAACAGAGAGAGCAGAGTGGTGACTGGGACGAGTACATGCTTGGATCTTGATGGTTATCAGGATTTTTTTTTTTTTTTTTTTAAATCCAGAATTTTGCCTACATCCCAAGTGATAAGATACAATACAAGCCCAACAAATTCCACACTCATCTGATGAGATTTCAACATTTCTGAATATGTTAAATAGGACTTTCCATTTGCAACTAAATGCACCATCTCAATTAACCTGGATGAAACGTGGTTCTACAATAAATCTTTTGACATTGCATCTATTCAAATTTGTCAAAAATGTAAAAGTCTATGCAGCGGGACAGGATTGGGGTACTATATAAGCAGCAAGTATGCCCCAGTACAGAAGAAGATGTTTTTGTATGTATTGCTTTCACATTGTCACATGTAGACTTACCATAATGTAATTGCAATATCTTGGAAATGCAGGACGTTACCAGTCATTTGACGTAATTTCAAGATCAAATAGTAAATTTGTTGCTCAAATTATTTCAAAATTTAACAAGATGCGTAAAAACTCCCCGAGCGATCAAAAGGTATTTGGGAGGTTAAAAATTGTTGAGAAAAGGAAAATGAGAGTGCAGTGCAATTGAGGAAATTTGATAAATATAAACTAGAAAGAAGATTTGGATATGACCCACAAAGAAGAACACGGTGTGCAATAGCCACGGTGAAGCTTTGTCAAACCAGTTTGTTTGCTGGTAATCATTTTCAACATGAAACCTGTTGAATTTGTTTGCCTTAGTAGGACAGGTAAAAATCATACTGTACACTGCAGTCCATAATAAAGAGTTGAGGTTGGGGAAGAAAAGAGATTGCTTTAAGTCGTACAACAGAAAAAGAAACTGACAAGTAAAACAGGTCAGTGTGTAGACTTTCACGTGTAGACTCACACGACAATGTCTGCACATTTGCAGGTTCTGAGGTCCTCCAAGGTTCAAGTTAAAAATTCAGACAAGCAGAAAATAAGAGTTCCTCTCCCATACTGCTACTACTGGAACAGTTATTGTGATTGACTGTCCAGTAAGTTCTTGTTTCTCTCTTGCTTTGTTCCTCACTCACTACCTGCACTGTGTGCTCTTCTGTTTGCAGGAAAAGCCAATACAGTTAGCTTCTTTCCAATTGAATTGCTCTTGAATGCTACATGCAAAATCACAACTTTTTTTTTTTTTTTTTTTTACTTCAATGGTTTACAATTAAGAGTTTATGAATTATTTAAAACAAACTCCCACCTCCTAACTTGCTTAATTTGTTAAAGTTTCAATAATGAGAGTTTGATGTTCTGGAATCAAGTTTATTACATTTACTCCCAGCTCACACAACAAACAAATTTGACACTGCTTATTGTCAATTTTGGGGCGGGGGGACATGAACTTTAAAAACTGTGGAGAAAATGTCCCTTAAATCAGCAATTTAACAGACATTTTGGTTCCCATGCCATGCCTAATCTCGAGAGGTCATCGGGGGTGCTGTGGGAAATTAACCTATTTCACTTAATCTCTCAGAAAAACTTCATTATTTCACAAATAGATATCGGTTCATCAGCTACTGACAAACAGTGATAGCCAGAACAATTCATTGATTTCATTAGTTGGTAGAAGGTAAAATAAACTTGTTGATCCACCCGTTGCCATTCATAAAACAGAATATTGTAGAAGTCAGGACTTCTTTTGAGTACATAAACTTTGTGTTCAATTAAGTAGGCCTAGAGTAGAATTGAGATCATTATTTGATGACATTTTAGTTTGCTAGTGTGCCACGAAGTTTGTTGTGTAAAATGGGTACCTTGGCTTCATAAAGATTATGAAAGAGTGCAAATGACTAAAGCATTTCGTCCCTTTTAATGCTGTCTTTTGTCCATTGAAAAATGAGGTGAAGAATGGTGAAAGAAGTGTGTTTAAAGTATGTGGTTTCCATTTCTGCTTTGTAACCAAGTAAAAATAAATAAATAAATAAAAAAGTAATAAACCCATTAAAAAAAAAACAAAAAACAGGAATTTCCTTACCCCAAGGGTCTGAGTTTGTTTGTGTCCAAGGAGTGTAACTGGCATCGATTGCTCTTTTTACTTTTTGGAATGGCATCAATTACATCATTCAACTTTGACCTGTTAAAAATAGTGGGAAACAAATTCAAAAACAGGGAAACTATTTACATACACAACTGGCACCAAACAAAAGTACATCCTTGTGCAGTCACAATACTGGCAAAATACACTCAAGACAACAAGACACTATGGTGCTAGTAAAAAAGGAGGAAAACAAAGTTGAACAGATGAAGATTGTGAAAACAAACGTGATTTCTTACAGTATACCTTACCCTTGGATGTAGAAGAGTCTGTATAGCTTCTTTGCGTCTGCTAAACAAGCCTTTGTAACAGACAGCATACCCACGGGTTTCAAAATGAGCGGCTCCAAAGCCGGGGTCCCAGACTCCACCAAATGGGAGAATAGGCGCTCCACACTACGTCTGCAGCCCACGCATGGCACCAACTGGGACAATGCTCTGCAGACCTCTCTGTACACGACCGACACAGCCACAGTCAAGTCCTGCTGCTTCAGTTTGGAGTGACCCTAAAGACAGAGGGACGATCATTTCTGTTCAAACTGAAGCAAGAAATGGATGCATTAAAGGGAGGGGGTTGTAGGATCTTTAATATACCAACCTCTGTGAATTGTTTCCAATGGGAACTACTAACTACATGTCGGTCAACATCTAAGAAACCATCAGAAAACTCCATCACCATCTATCAACAAGAAAAAAATTACAAGTTCTTAGCCAGTCCACTGAAATGCTTTTCTTAGAATTATAGGCACAACTATGGCAAATATTTGTGATATTTATTAACTTCCAAAATTAGCGAATTATTGTTTGTTGCAAATCTCTCACTAAGAGGTCATTAATTTGTTTTAGGAAAACACTGTGCGATATTGTATCTTAAATGACCAGTTTCCAACAGCAGCCACACACGCGCGCGCGCACACACACACACACACACACACAAAATGTGTGTATACATAAGTTTCAGAATCCTCAGAAGCATTTATTTAAAATTCCACATTGGTTTAACAGATGGTACAATGGGGGCATGCTTGCCTCACGGCTCTTGGGAGTTTGAGTCTCAAAATACTGTAGCTTTAAAATAATACCAAATCAGCAACTGAGTGTTGTAGTTTGATGTTTAACATCAATGAGTATCTTAGAATAGCTGAAAGTCGACATCTTGTAAATTAAGATAACAAAAATATTTTGTCCTCGTCTTTCCTCTTGTTTCCAACCACACCTCAACATTTTAAGAAAAATGGGAGGTGAAAGAAACATTCTTTTTTTCACATAGGATGATCCATAATTATGGCACAGTGAACTCGTAGTTAGCACATCCACCTCAGTTCTGAAGATGGGGGTTCTAATCTGGCACCTGGCTCCCCATGCTTGCACGGGTTTTCTGGGTACTCCCCCCCCCCAACCAGAATAAATAAATAAACATGTTTCTTAGGTTAAGTAAAGACTCTTAATCTGCCCATAAGTGTGCATGTGAATGTTTGTCTTTATTTATGTGCACTGGCAATAAGTCCGGGGTGTAGTCCCGTTCTTGCCTTCCACTCTAGTGATATAAGCAGTATGAAAAATGGATGTATGGAGACCTTTTAACTTTGCCCCAGCATATGGTTACTCTAACAGTTTACTGTAAAAACGTCACTTTGGCAGTCTCAGATACATCCAAGTTTACCTACCGTCAAAGAGTCATCAATATACAGAGGAATCTGTCTGGGAAGAAATGGGTAGTCCTCTTCATTTTCTCTGCATACAGCTACCAGACGAGCCATGACGTTTTATTTTCTCAAATACAGCTGACCTGCAGGTTTCACATGAGATCCAGTTAATACATTAGACATTAGCTCGGGATAAGGCAAATCCATTATAGGTCACGTAAACTACGTAAATTACGTTCCCGCTAATATTTGTCTTTTTACAGATAAAAAACATAAACTCTGCATTTTGACAATACTATCACTTACACTTGACCTACATTTAGTGTTAAGCCGTTTAAGCAACAATTAGCTGAATAACCAAGAGAGCTGACACAAAAAAATGTCTCAGTTATTTGAGTCTGTGTTGTTTTTTTAAACGATATTTTCTTTTCTTTTTTTTAAACTAATATTTGATTTCCTGTACACAAGACTAATGTGCAGGTTACAAGGCAACGTCATGCTAACGTTACTCTGCTGGCCAGGAAACCTGGCGAATGGTCGTTAGCGGACTCGTGCAACATCTAATAATTGATGTAACAATTCTCGGGCGTGGTAACTATGCGTCGAGAAAGGTGGTAGATAAGCGAAAATAGTGCGTATTGCACTCATTTGGGCGCTTGTTATTTTTTCTAGCACGTAGATGCTAGAAAACCTGGTAACCCACTTGTTAGCTTTGCTACAAATGCCCCGCTAGCATTAGCAAGTTGGCTAATGTAAAGAAGAAGCCTTCGATCACCGTCTATTTTTAAACATTTAGCGAACTCTATATTTTTAGACGGAGGAGAATTACACTCCTAACTCACCCGCTTTGAAAAGTAACTTATCAGCACAAATAACCGCGGCGGACTGTGAGTTGATGTTGCGTTCCAGTTGCTCTCGAAAGTCGGATTTTCCGTTTTCCAGTCGGGAAAAGCGGTTGGAAACAACGCCCCTTGAACGTAGCAGGAATCTCACACCCTCTGACGTCATCTGTCAAGATGGCTGCGAGGCGTTAGCGCTAGCACGAGCCATTTTTAGATTTCTTCATCGCAGTTGCTGTCATGTTTGCATAGTACCTTATTGTAAAATAGACACGGAAAAGAGACCTACCATACCATATTAATTTTGAAGTGGAAAATGACGCGACATTCAAACGTGTCAATTTGTTTGGGTAATACAACCGCAGTAATCCCTTTCATAATTGCAACGTTACGTATGTCATTTTGGCGTGTTTTGATGTGTCCTGACAGAACTATTTGATGTCTTTGACGTTGATAGTACGTGTCGGTGGACATTTGGATAAAAACCCCGTGCTTGTAACGGTACAGCGTAAATCAGAATGGAGATGTGACAGTTGAATTGGCCATTAGGGTGTGGCCGACTCTCCTACCCGGAATTATTTTATGTACCCGTGGTGGAAAAAATGAGTACTTTTTGGGGGGATTATTTCATAGGGTTTTTTTTTTTTTTTTTTTTTTTTTAACCCAAGAGCTAGCTCGCACTGACTTGACTTTTATGTAATCCAAACAATGTGGTCCCACAATTCTGCTGTCAAAAAAAAAATTCAAATTTAGTTAATAACTGAGGAAAAGTCGGTGGATGAAAGAAATACGCCTTACGTTTTATGTGTTTTGTTTTGTTTCTCAGCGTTGATTGAGAATTTTTTAATTCCAGAAATTTGTGGTTTCAGGCAGGACAAGTCAACACAGTCCCCATGAACTATTATTCTAGTCATTTAACAGGCCACGGACAGGGAATATCTTGCTTCTCTGAATTTGTTTTGTTCCTCAAGTGTTGCTGCTGCCTTTGTTTTCCCCACCTTATAAATCTTCAAGATTTCAAGCACGGTTGACTTTTCTTGTCTTTATTCACATTTTTTTCATCATAAATCATCCTCACAGAAGTTGAAAAAAAGCAACAAGCCTCTTTTGACAAAATAGTTTCAAATGCCGCGTCTGTTTTCAAATGTAAAGGTAAAAGAAAATTAGATAATCTAGTAAAGTATATATATAAAACACTAACAAAGTATTTGTATTTCATTACTTCCTGCCAATCTTAGATACATACATACTTTATATGACTACTTATAAAATACAAAAGTTGTTTGAAAAATTGAACTAATTGCTGGAAAGATGCTCTCCTGCTTACGTAATGTTCACCAATGAGTGGATAGTAAATCCAACTTTGCTGTCACTCCTATGGTGGCAAATGGATAGAGCATCTTGCCTCACAGTTCTGAGGACCTGGGTTAAATCCCTGCCCTGCCTGCGTGGAGTTTGCATGTTCTCCCCCTGCCTGTGTGGGTTTTCTCCAGGCACTCTATTTTCCTCCCACATCCCAAAAACATGCAACAGTAATTGGACAATCTGAATTGCCCCTCCGTGTGTCTGTAAGTGCGGCTGTTGTCTTGTCTCCGTGTGCCCTGTGATTGGCTGGCAACCAGTTCAGGGTGTACACTGCCTCCTGCCCGATGACAGCTGGGATAGGCTCCAGCACTCCCGGAACCCTGGGTAGGATAAGCGGCTAAGAAACTAGATGGATACTGAAAAAAATTAATGCTGCACAAAATGAAGCAAAAAAAAAAAAAAACTATATAATTTTTCAGGAAAACAGCTGAATTATTACAACAAATGTTCCAAGACTCTTGACAATGTAAATGATCAATGGACTGGATCCCTCCAGCAAAGGAAGGAAAAAGCCATTCATTTTTCCAAAAGTACATTGAAAATCAACACAATTTGCTGGCATTTTTAAAACAGTTTTTTTTCTTTACCAAAATTTTATTGTAATTCCACAGAGGAGCAAAACATATATAATGGTGCAGTTTGTGAACATGTAAGACAGCAGGATGCACACAGAAAATATATCACTGCAATTAAGTGTGTCGACTAAAGCGTTAGTCAAACCTGTCAAGACATTTGAGAGCAGAAAATATAACAATTGATTCTTATTGATGGCTTGAACGAGGCACAATCCCTCCATCTCATCTTTCTTTTTGCGGAGGCCTGAATATGAATTCCACGATGATGGTATAAAGTGACAGCCTGATGTTGTTTTGGAAAAGAGTACAATCAAATCAACTAAACCGATACATGAAAGGAAAAAGAGAGACTGCGCAACACTCCAGAAGCAGAAAGGTAGATTAGCTACACGACGAGACACCGGCTCCACAAAGTTTTGGCACATGCACAAAGCAGCAAACAGTGTGAGAGTTACAATTAGGAGGTTAAAAACTGTTTTCAGCCAGTCCCTGACATGTGATCTTGGCTGCATCACGTAACATCCTACCTGAACTCCAGCCATGTAGATGGCAACATAGCCTGCTATGGAGAAAATGCCCTCTTTGTTAGCATGCAGCAAGTCTTTCTCTCTGTAATTATTGTGCAAGATGAAAGCCTTGAGGGTCGTTGTCTCCAGAGCAAACTGATAAGCACCACTTATGGCAAGAGCCAAGATCCATGAGTGTCTTGCCGGTACAACAACCAAAATTATGGATGTCAGAACCCTCACGAAGGCCAACGTGAAGAAAAAATTCCAATGGGCACCATATTCGCTCACATGTTCTTGGTACTCACTCATTTTGACAAAGGCAAGTCGCGCTGCACCGAGAACAACCAGAGGCCAGACAGACAGGAGCTGTTTGGTGATGTGTTTCATTTTGGAACCGTAAACATTCTTCCCACGTGCTTCTGGGCACACAAGACCATTTGCAAAGATGAACGCTCCAACACCAAAGTCCATCACGCCTGTTCCATAAGTTTCTGTTTTAGCATATCGCCTTGGAAAGACTCGAAAGTCTACAGCCAGAATACTGATCGCTGTTTGTACATTCACCATCACTCTAAAGATGGTCACAAAGGGAACCTGTTTGAAATAAATAGTCCTGTTGAGGAAGGTGCTGAGAGAAGTTTGCCGGCTACTCAGGTAGATGTAACAAAGCCCACAAAACAAAAAAAAGGTGAAAGTCAAAACCACAAGGAGAAGGTGGTTGCTCAGGACAGTGCATGACAGGATGAGGGGAACGACCAGCACAAAGAAATCAAGAAGCGGGTGAGCAATCCATGGAAACGGCAAAGGGAGACTCCCCATAACATGATGGTAGAGGATCAAAATGAGCGCTCGCTTGAGGATGCATAGTGGGGTGAGAAATGAACCCACTGCCACTTCCTGAAGACTCGTCCCATTGAGATTACTGACAAATGCTTCTTTCAGGTCCTTCTGAGACATGGCCTGCAAACACAAAATTATCAATTGACAACATGACAAAAAAAAAAAAAAAAAAAAACATAATTGTAGGATTTACGTTGAGTGTCAAGGGATAACCTTTCGGGTCCCTGTTACAAACCTCAAAACTCAGATTAAACCTCAAGTATTCATATTACCACAACCATCTATATTCACTATCTGGGTATCACACAAGGGAGGTTTGGCACTTTGTACTGTACATAATAACACTAATATAAACATGCAACTTTTTCTTGAGGGACTCACATAAGGCTAGAAGGTTAATCGATTTGTATCAATTAATTTGAGTTTAAAGATAATTGTAATCAACTTTTTGCTGAGGTGTGCTTCTCACACTACCAACATAGCTGTAAAGAGGGAGGAGCTTGCTTCCAAAAGGACAGTCAGTGTTTTCAAAGACTTTGAGTATTTTTTATTTTTTTAGATATGCAGCTTGAATTCTCTTGAGTAAACAAACGTGAATGGAATCATTTACCCATTGAGAAACCCTGTAGAAATACACACAAATATATTCCTGAGGTCACGTTGCCACACCTGTGACCTCTGACAAAAGACTGAGTAACCTGGAAGTGGTGTAAAGTTCCACCTACTAATCCATGCAGTTTGACGGCTCATTTTTTATGTTAGATTGCTGAACATTTTAATTGTTAATTTATTAAAGACAATGTTTACATACATGTTTTTTCGTGAGGAACACAATTTGATGTAATCGGAAATAATTTATGCGAACAGTGCCATACAAAAGTTAATGGCTAGCCTTAAAAATATCTGACAGTGAATAATAATTTATTAAACTTTTAGCATGTTTAAGTACGTTCATCTTAATATAAGAACGTATTATCCAATTCATATTTCATTATTCTGTTCTTCCTTGTACTTTCACTTTTGCTATTGAGAACGTTCCGCGTCCGAACCCTGATAACGCTCCTTGGTAAAAGTTATTAACTGCGTCATTAGGAAACGATTTCATCATCATTATTTCTAGCAATGGACCTACCGCGATTTTTGTCCAAATAAAGACTCACATATGTACTTTAGTTGTGTGTCAGCACAAGTTGGTTCAGACTAGGTCTGACTACAAGCACCAAGGATGCTCAAAGCATGAACCAGATTTCCCAAACACGGAAGTAGAGCAACAGCGGAAATTCTACGGCAGCTTCACTTAGTCAAACTAGGAGAATGGCTGAAATAATAGTTATTGGCGTGTCGAATGTCGGTACAACACGCGGCTTGTGAGTGAAGAATTTCTTTCTTTTTAAATGACCCCAAAATGCACAACTAACTGCCTTACTAAAACTGTATGTTATAAATACAGTTGTTTGTTGGAATCCATTCAATGTGTTATTCCACCGCCAAACACCAAAGGTAGCAAATGTACCCTCTCGAAGTATAAGTACAATATTGTCTATAACAATCCACAATTTATATTTATATATATACAATATTCGTCTATTGGAACTGTCGTGTGAACAATTTACATATTCAAGAATCTAGACTTCACCGAAAAAAATCCTTTATAATAAGACGTTTCATTCAAAATTATTCATGATTCTATTATATTGTTTTTATGTTACCTTTTAACATGCTAGAAATAAAGATTTCAGTTTGATTCATCGACGTTACTCCGTCAGAGCTTTAATTGTGCCTTGTGTGAGTCCCCTACTGCAACTGTGAAAAAAATAAAATCACGGCTCTAATTGATATGGCAAACGTGGCAAATCCTAAAAAATTCGTTGTGGTGTTTGGCCACATTCGTCGACAATGGGTGACGTCATCCGGAAGCGGCGTGAGGACCGTGTGTACTTCAGAAGCCACTCGGGTTCGCTCGGAGAAAAGACGGCTCGAGGTATTACGGGAGTTGCCCTTCAACTAGTATTATAGTAGCAATTTGTACAACATGGCAGAAGTTACGATTCCTTCCAGAGGGAAATTGACAGTGTTCTAAATTTAAAAAACAAACAAGCTTTGTGTACTTTGCAACTCCCCGTCTCAACGAACGCTTAAACCCATGAGTTCTGTGAGCGGTCACATTAATGGAGAACTCAGCAATGGAGGAGGTGGATCGGTAAGTTTGGAAAAAAAACGGGTCGACTGAGTCTGTGTCAAAAGCTCTACGACACGTAAAGTTTCCCGTGACTTTGGTTCATGTTTTGGGCGCTGTAAATACATTCTAATCGTTATTTTTTTAAAATAAAGCGGCAAAAGTTAAGTCTATGTAGAGTCTGAAGAAGCAGTTGGTCGAAAACTGTACAAGAAGAACAAATTTGGATGTTTGAATTCATCTGAAATCAGGAAACACCAACGTTCATTTACATTTAAAAAAATGTGAACGTGGACATGTGCCCAAAGGTGCCATGTCGGTGCATGTAAAGTGTGGCGTTATCTTGCTACTGTCCACAACATTGAGTGAGTTGCAGTCTGCTGAGAGCTAGTTAGTGTTGTAACGTATCAGGTGGTGGGAGCATCCTATACCATTTATTATATTAGCATCATGATAGTATATTGGTCATTTCATGTACCTCAGTGGAGCACATAGTGTGTATTAACCATACCAAGTGTTGCCTTACCTATTCTCTTAAAATATTAAGAAGTTATGAGGTATAATCGCCGTGTGTGATGAAAGATCTACCTCTACTGTGAAATTTGTCCAAACAGCCGAGACTGTCGAAAGTCCTCAGGCGATGTTGCACGTCCAGTCTATGTGATTCTAGAGGGATAAAGAAGTTGTCAAGCTGCAGTGAAAGTGACTGACTAGATTAAGACGGACATATTCACTACAGTAGCGGGATTATGTAGGTAAAACCCCGGCCTGTTTGCGTCTGATCGAAGAAGCCACTTCACAATAATATACACAGTAATGTGGTCTAAATAATTCAACAGTTACACTGAAAATACATTTGTTGTCAAACTCTTTGTCTATCTTCTGGTCCACTTGACACTGCATAGGTCCAAGGATCCATACAGAATGTTTCTTCCATGGATCGATGCTTTAATGACTCACTGGAGGAGGAAATTCTGGCCTTCCTGATTGATGATGAAGCACAGCTGCACAAATATGACGATCTCACAAAAGTCAACCCTGTGACGCCAACAACGG
This sequence comes from Syngnathoides biaculeatus, assembly GCF_019802595.1. Classification (NCBI taxonomy): domain Eukaryota; kingdom Metazoa; phylum Chordata; class Actinopteri; order Syngnathiformes; family Syngnathidae; genus Syngnathoides; species Syngnathoides biaculeatus. Next base: position 4,671,316 of record NC_084657.1, on the reverse strand, counting down.
GTAATAGCAAAGGTTACATTTTCATTGAAGCATGCATTCTAATGCATGCATTTACCTTACTTTTTTTTTTTTTTTTTTTTTTAACTGCATGAGCATGGATGTTAAAGTAATTATACATTTTCAAACAACTGCTTCTTTAACTCACAGGGAGCATGAAAACATACTGTATCATACACAGAGTATATAATAATACCCACAGGCATATACAGTATTCTCTCTGCTCTGTTCAGTTTAGAAGGGTACCTACTCTGCCTCTCCTTTTTGCTCTGAACTACACTGCTTCTACATCCAGTGTACCTCAGTGCTGTCCAGCATTTTATGGCACTAAGTGGTAATACACTGGCGGTGCGTAATATACTTGTCTGTATATTGTAAAAACACATGGGGGGAAAAAAAATGGTACCTAAAAATCTGTGATAAAGCGAGGGCCTGAACATTGAAACACAATGTGGCATGGGTTCACTCTTTTGTGCTTATTCTTATGTTCATTGTTGAGGATTACTGCTTACTGTCAGATGAACAGGACCTGTTTTTTGTGATGCTCATTTCCTCAGGGCTAATGAGAACTTATATTTCTGTGTGATAGTGCTGAGATGCCTGCAAGCCAGGTACAGCGTCAAGGTATTTTACACCCATGCTGGGTGCACCTTGGTGGCTCTTAACCCCTTCCAACCTGTTCCTGACCTTTACACATTGGATGTGATGAAAGAGTACCACCATACTCAACAGCTCAAGGTATTGGCTTGCACACAACAAATGATTTCCAGTCATGTGGAAAGTAGATGATTGGGGGTAGTATGGTTCTGGTTAACACTTCATAGGCGTGATTTGCACTGCATGTCCAAGTGCCCAATTCCGATTTAATGCCCGTGTTTCTGCTGACGAAATGCCTGAAACAACCCACATGCACAGATTTCCGAATTGTATAAAAGTAATTCTACAAGTGTCAATAGCACTCAGAGTGAACACAGAATTCAACAATAATACAAATATGTACATGTAAGGTACCTTTTAGCTGGCTGGGGTTGTTCAGCACTGTTACTTCAAAATTACTCCACTTAATTCAATAATTGACAACCCTCTAATGTTGCATATTAGTAGCATATACTTTAAAATAGCCTTGACTTCCATTATTTTTTTTTTTTCTATTCATGCTGCTTTGATAAATGTGAATTGTCCCACTTTAGTGTTGAGAATTGTCTCACTTGTACAATGCAGTGCAAATCAAGTTAAATCCTGTTAAAACACCAACAATAACTTAATTATACCTTGATTTTTCTCTGTAAATTTTCTATAAAGTTTGTTTATAGAGAGCTAGTTTATTGCATTGTTTTGCATTTACATTTGTTCAAGGCTACATACAGTGGTACCTCCACTCACCAACGCCTCTAGTAACGAAGAATTCAGGTTACAAACACCTCCTCGTAAAAATATTGTCCCTAGTTATGATGGAAAATTCCGGATACGAAAGCAAAAATAGGCGCTGGATTTGCAGCCCCCAAATTCCATCCATCCATCCATCCATTTTCTTAGCTCCTTATCCTCACGAGGGTTGCAGGAGTGCTGGAGCCTATCCCAACTGTCAACAGGCACGAGGCAGGATATACCCTAAACTAGTTGCCAGCCAATCGCAGGGCACATAGACACAGAGAACGGTCACACTCACAATCACACCTAGGGGCAATTTAGAGTGTCCAATTAATGTTGCATGTTTTTGGGATGAGGGAGGAAACCAGAGTACCCGGAAGAAACCCACGCAGGCACAGGGAGAACATGGAAATTCCACACAGGCACATCTGGAATCAAACCAGAAATGTGAGGTTAATGCTTGCCAGCTGATTCACCTTGCCCCCCCCCCAATTCCACCAAACGTAAACATCCTGTATCTTGGTGTGTGTTGCACGATAGAGTTGCTCTCCCATTGGCTATAACTGGAGCATTTTTCTGGCATCCCTTTGGGTAGAAGGGAGGTCAATCTTTACCCATGATGCTTTTCGTTTCCCTTGAACACTCGAGCGTCACCAAATCGCGCTAGCGCTGTCACCTGCTAGCACACTTTGTTATAGTACAACTTTTTGTTCGTATTTTTTGCAAGTTTATTTATCTTTCTTCACCATTGGCCCAAAGAACGGATTAGGCTATTTACATGTAAAATGAGTTTTTAGAGGTACCACTGGATATATTTAAGCTGTAAACTGTAGGTTCTGTAGCAATATTTGGCAATGTTTGTTCGAACATTTACTGCTAAAACAAATGTTTGCCTTTGTCTAGATTAATAGTTTAAACTGTAAATAAACCACAAACTAAGATCCCGAAGCACATTTAATTTAACTTTAAACTAATTTTTCAACAATCGCTTTAAAAATGAATGCCTGGCAAATTATTTGATTAGCCTGAGCTTTTTAACAGACACTCCATGAAAGCTGAAGCCTACTTATGCAGTGGAGGATAACTATTATTCTACAAACATTCTTGGCTAAACGTAGCTCCTTCCTGACATATAAAGAGCTTAGAACTGCCAAGATGTATTACTGCAACATACTATTTTAACACCAATCACTACTTTCTTACAACCCAGGGGTTGAGCAGCAAATTGATATTTTAGGGTGGTACAGAAAAACCACAAAAATCCAAATAGGTGAATTTTTCAGCAAATATCTGAGGATGGTTCCAGAGGGGAAACAAATGGAAGTAGGCGAATTCATGAATAGCTAACTGCAAATAGCAAAATAGCAAATTTCACTGTCAATAAATCGAGACAAAACGTACAAACAATCCAAAATTGTTCAACTCATACAAACTTTAGTTTCATTTTTACATGATAAATGACAAATGAACACCATTCCAAATCTGACTTCTGTAGAGTCATATTGTTTTTTTTTTCTTTCATGGATCCCCGTGTCCCTGAGTGAAAACCTTATCTGCAAATAATGTCTCTGCAGGATCCTAAGCCACATATCTTTATTGTGGCAGAGGAAGCTTACAGGAATGTTCAGGGTCAGAGAGTGCCAGTGGACCAGTCCTTGGTGGTCAGTGGGGAGAGCGGTGCAGGAAAGGTAAACACTTCCTAACCCATAAAAGTCTGAATGTTGATGTGAATGCAAACGGTGCTTCTGAAAATAGAGAGTACTCATTGATAATTTGTGATGAGCAGGACTGTGGCTTTTCAGTGAATGAAGGAAAGATTCATTTTGTTGAGCACCTTGAAGGGCCTTTTTTTTAATGTGCAATAACCATGTTTCCATCTGTTAACACCACTGTAAAGTGTTACATCGAATATTTATGCCGCAAGTTAAGTTTGTGTTGTATATTTTAGCCAGCAGTCAAGCATTATGAGTTTGATTCTCTGCTCCAATGTTTCTGTGTGGCGTTTGGATGGTCACCCAGGGCTACATCAGGTTTATTGAAGATGCTGAATCACTTTTTATTGGTGGATGTGAGTGGTTTTCAAACAGTCCGCTCCCCCAGCTTAACCTGGACATGATAAGCAGGAGAAAATGGATAAATGATAAGTTTTTATTGGGCTTAGTCTATCATATTTTTTTCACAGACATGGACCTCCCGTTGCCTGATGAAATACTATGCCACAGTAGCAGCGTCCTCTTCAGTGGTGGAGAGTCAGGATACTGTGGAGAGGATAGAGAGGAGAGTGCTGGACTCCAATCCTATTATGGAAGCTTTCGGTATGACGCTGTGACTGCTGTTTTTCCCCAAAAAAATCACAGCTACCCTGTAGGCATGGTACTGTACATGAGTAAACATGTTGCCCTCCTTGCAGGCAACGCGTGCACACTCCGCAACAATAACAGCAGTCGCTTTGGAAAATACATTCAGCTCCAGCTTGACAGGTAATTACCACTGCTCGTGAGAAACTTTACCACACACGGTGAATGTTTGGCATGTTCCATAGGTAAAAATTAATTGTTTTTATATGTAGGTGTCAGCTGCTTGTGGGGGCGTCTGTGCAGACATATTTACTGGAGAAGACTAGAGTCGCTCACCAACCTGCTAATGAAAGGAACTTTCACATCTTTTACCAGGTGTCCTACAATAAACTCCATAATACTGATTAATTCAAATATATTAAAACCGTCCCATTTAAACCAAATGGGAAAATCATTTTGAGGTTCTTATACTTCAGGTCTACTATTGGGAAGTAGTGGAAGTACAGAATGGTTTGTTCACAGATATTTACTTGGTTGTTCAATTTCACTTCACTGTTCAATGCACTTGAATGCAGCCCTATGGGGGCACAAACCAGTGCAATCTGTAGGCCGGTCCCAATCCTGGATAAATGCAGAGGGTTGCGTCAGGAAGGGCATCCGGCGTAAAAACTGTGCCAAATAAATATGAGCGTTCATCTAAAGAATCCCATACCGGATCGGTCGTGGCCCGGGTTAACAACGCCCGCCCCCGGCACTGCTAACTTGCAGGGCGTCGGTGGAAATTCAGCGACTGTGGGTCGAAGACAAAGAAGAGGAGGAAACCGGATCCATCGTCAGAAGAAAAAGAGGAATGCACAGAGCCTACAACTGAGTGGAGGGACTTTGAATGTTGGGACTATGACAGGAAAAGCTCAGGAGTTGGTTGACATGATGATTAGTAGAAAGGTTGACATTCTGTGCATTCAAGAGAGCAGGTGGAAAGGTAGTAAGGCTAGAAGTTTAGGAGCAGGGTTTAAATTATTCTACCGTGGAGTAGATAGGAAGAGAAATGGAGTAGGGGGTATTTTAAAGGAAGAGCTGGCTAAGAATGTCTTGGAGGTGGAAAGGTTATCAGATCAAGTGATGAGACTAAAATTTGAACTTGAGGGTGTTATGTATAATGTGGTTAGCGGCTATGCCCCACAGGTAGGATGTGACCTCGAGTTGAAAGAGAAATTCTGGAAGGAACTAGATGAAGTAGTTCTGAGCATCCCAGACAGCGAGAGAGTTGTGATTGGTGCAGATTGTAATGGACATATTGGGAAAGGAAACAGGGGCGATGAAGAAGTGATGGGTAAGTACGGCATCCAGGAAAGGAACTTTGAGGGACAGATGGTGGTGGACTTTGCAAAAAGGATGGAGATGGCTGTAGTGAACACTTATTTCCAGAAGCGGGAGGAACATATAGTGACCTACAAGAGCGGAGGTAGAAGCACGCAGGTGGATTATATTTTGTGCAGACGATGTAATCTGAAGGAGGTTACTGACTGCAAAGTAGTGGTAGGGAAGAGTGTAGCTCGACAGCATAAGATGGTAGTGTGTAGGATGACTCTGGTGGTGGGTAGGAAGATTAAGAAGACAAAGGAAGAGCAGAGAACCATATGGTGGAAGCTGAGAAAGGAAGAATGTTGTGCGGCCTTCCGGAAAGAGGTGAGAAAGGCTCTCGATGGACAGCAGAAGCTCCCGGAAGACTGGACAACGACAGCCAAAGTAATTAGAGAGACAGGCAGGAGAGTACTTGGTGTGTCTTTTGGTAGGAAAGGGGAGAAGGAGACTTGGTGGTGGAACCCCAAAATACAGGGAGTCATACAAGGAAAGAGATTAGCGAAGAAGAAGTGGGATACTGAGAGGACTGAGGAGAGGCGAAAGGAGTACATCGAGATGCGACGTAGGGCAAAAGTAGAGGTGGCAGAGGCTAAACAAGAGGCATATGAAGACATGTACACCAGGTTGGACACGAAAGAAGGAGAACAGGATCTCTTCAGGCTGGCCAGACAGAGGGATAGAGATGGGAAGGATGTGCAGCAGGTCAGGGTGATTAAGGATAGAGATGGAAATGTGTTGACTGGTGCCGGTAGTGTACTAAATAGATGGAAAGAATACTTTGAGAAGTTGATGAATGAAGAAAATGAGAGAGAAGGAAGAGTTGAAGAGGCAAGTGTGAAGGACCAGAAAGTGGCAATGATTACTAAGGGGGAAGTCAGAAAAGGCACTACAAAGGATGAAAAATGGAAAGGCAGTTGGTCCTGATGACATACCGGTAGAGGTATGGAAGCAATTTGGAGAGGTGGCTGTGGAGTTTTTGACCAACTTATTCAACAGAATACTAGCGGGCGAAAAGATGCCTGAAGAATGGAGGAAAAGTGTTCCAGTTCCCATTTTTAAGAACAAAGGGGATGTTCAGAATTGTGGGAACTATAGAGGAATAAAGTTGATGAGCCACACAATGAAGTTATGGGAAAGAGTTGTGGAGGTATCTGCGAGCAACAGTATGGTTTCATGCCTAGAAAGAGTACCACAGATGCATTATTTGCCTTGAGGATGCTAGTGGAAAAGTACAGAGAAGGTCAGAAGGAGCTACATTGTGTCTTTGTGGATCTAGAGAAAGCCTATGACCGGAGTACCAAGAGAGGAACTGTGGTACTGCATGCGTAAGTCTGGTGTGGCAGAGAGGTATGCTAAAATAGTACAGGACATGCATGATGGCAGCAGAACAATGGTGAGGTGTGCCTTAGGTGTGACAGAGGAATTTAAGGTGGAGGTGGGACTGCATCAGGGATCAGCTCTGAGCCCCTTCCTGTTTGCAGTAGTAATGGATAGGCTGACAGATGAGGTTAGACTGGAATCCCCTTGGACCATGATGTTCGCAGATGTTATTGTGATATGCTGTGAAAGCAGGGAGCATGCAGAGGAACAATTGGAAAGATAGAGACATGCACTGGAAAGGAGAGGAATGAAGATAAGCCGAAGTAAAACAGAATATATGTGCGTGAATGAGAAAAGTAGAGGGGGAAGAGTGAGGCTACAGGGAGAAGAGATAGCGAGGGTCGACGACTTCAAATACTTGGGGTCAACAATACAGAGCAATGGAGAGTGTGGTCAGGAAGTGAAGAAACGGGTCCAAGCAGGTTGGAACAGCTGGCGAAAGGTGTCTGGTGTGTTATGTGACAGAAGAGTGTCTGCTAGGATGAAGGGCAAAGTTTACAAAACAGTGGTGAGGCCAGCCATGATGTACGGCTTAGAGACCGAGACTGACGGATTAAAGAGGCACTGAGTGACAACAGGAAGAAGAAATGGGGGTGGCAGAAATGAAGATGCTGAGGTTCTCGCTCGGAGTGAGCAGGTTGGATAGGATTAGAAATGAGCTCCATAGAGGGACGGCTAAAGTTGGATGTTTTGCTGACAAGGTTCGAGAGAGTAGACTTCGATGGTTTGGACACGTTCAGAGGCGAGAGAGTGAGTATATTGGTGGGAGGGTGCTGAGGATGGAGCTGCCAGGCAAAAGGGCGAGAGGAAGACCAAAGAGAAGGTTTATGGATGTGGTGAGGGAAGACATGAGGGCAGTTGGGGTTCGAGAGGAAGATGCAGGAGATAGGCTAAGATGGCAAAAGATGACACGCTGTGGCGACCCCAAATGGGACAAGCCGAAAGGAAAAGAAGAAGTTCAATTTCACTTGATTCTTTAGCAGGAACTCCAGAGACCTATTTGTATCGAAGCAATTTGAAAGTCATTTATCCATATAAAATACATCTAAATTGTATCTCCAAACTTACACTTTATACCTTACTAACTTTATCACAATCACACTGGTCATTCTGTTTTTCAGATGATAAAAGCAGCCACAAAAGAACAGAGAAAAGAGTGGAATATGCCACAAGGTCACACCTTTGTGTGGCTGCCAAATGTTGAAAATACAATAGAGGGTTGGTCTTAATTTAATTCATTTACTTTAAGTTTTGAAAGTTTTATGACTCCTGTCTATTGAATATCCTGCAGAGGACTGTTTTCAAGAGACCGTTGATGCGATGGTCCACCTGCGAATTAATACAGAGAGGCAGAGACAGATATTTAGGGTAAGATATCATCCAGTTGTGAGCAATATTTTTTTTCAGAATATATTGTTTAATGATATCTGTTCTGTTATTTTAGATACTAGCAGGTATTCTGCATTTAGGGAATGTGAAATTTTCAATATCAGCAGATGAATCCCAGCCATGTCACACTAAGGACCAATCCAAAGGTATTTCATGAAATCATATGAACAGGGATTTTGGTTCATCCCCTATCACATACTGAAGATAGACCAAACATCAAATGTGTTTAACTTGTTAATGTTTCATCAAAGAATATATGCTTGTGCAGGTGGATCTCAATGAATATCAAGGAAGACTTCATTTATTTAAGTAGTTCAATTGGGGAAAAAGTGGAACCCAGATTTTGTTCATTCTCTACACACAGTGTAATATTACACGATGTAAAAAAAAACAAAAAAACATCTTTATTATCTTACAACTGACACAAACTGAAATTCACTTCTTGCAGTTTTACACTAACTAGTTTAATACCCAAACCTGTCTGATAGTCAATTTTTTTAGATGTACCTTTGTGTTTTAGACACCTTGCAGAAGGCTGCTGAACTGTTGCAAATCCCTGCTGAGGAGCTTCAGACTTGTCTCAGTGTGAGGACATTAAAAGCAGGGAGGCAGAGTGTACTCAAGCCTTGTTCCCAGGAAGAGTGCTGCATGCGAAGAGACTGCCTTGCCAAAGTCATCTATGCCGAGTAAGGAGTCATCGTCTTTGTTCATCAAACTAATACAATAAACAGTCATGAACCTGCTTTTTCTCTGTTGTTAAGACATTTTGTCATCAAACATTCAAATGTGAAACCATGATGTCTTTTTGTTTACCGTATACACTAGTGAGGATAATGTTGGTCTTTCCTCACAGATTATTTGAGTGGCTGGTGACATTTATCAACAGCAGCATTTGTGCTGACAAATCCACTTGGTGCAACTTCATAGGTACATTCAGCACAGTCACAATACTGAACACAAAGTATTGCTCATTTGATGATTTAGAGGACTTTATTCATTTTGCGCATCCGGCTCTTCAAGTTACTCATCATTGGTCCATCTTTATTTTGCTTCTCCTCCAGGTGTTCTAGATGTGTATGGCTTTGAATGTTTCCAAAGTAATAGTTTGGAACAGCTTTGTATCAACTATGCCAATGAAAAACTCCAGCAGCACTTTGTTACCCATTACCTACGAGCTCAGCAGGTACGAATTATTGGTTTGTGATACTTTTTTTTTTTTTTCCCATTCTTTTTGTCTCTTAATATTCAGCATTTAGGTGATAGAAACTTTCTGTCAATCCATCCATCCATTTTCTGAGCCGCTTATCCTCACAAAGGTCGTGAAAGTGTAGGAGGTGGGATACAGCCTGGAGTGGTTGCCAGCCAATTACAGGGCACATACTGTATAAACAAACAACCATTCATGGACACATTAACACTTACATTCTCACATAGTCACATTAACTTTTAGAGTCTTCAACTAACGCATGGTTTGGGATGTGGGAGGAAATCGGAGTGCCCGGAGAAAATCCACACAGCCCCACGGGAAGAACATGCAGACTTGAAACAGGCAGGGCCGTGATTTGAACCCTGGTCCTCAGAAATGTGATGCAGATGCTCTAACCAGTCTTCACTGTGCTGCTGTAATTCGATTATTTATCAAAATTTCTATAGCACCTATCCTAGGCTTGCAGTTTTATTTCTAGCTAATGTTGAGCAAGAGGGAGGGTACATGCTGGACTGGTCGCTGGTTAATCGTAGCGTACATAAAGAGAAACAACCATTCCCACTCATTCGCAGCAACAGATGCATATAGACAGTTGTCAGTGAACAATTAATTTAAAAAGTGTTGTTGTTTTTTTTTTTTTTTGGGCACAAGGTAGAAATAAAATCACTTGATTTGAACGCAGAGCATCTCGACTGAGGCAGTACTGCGCACCACTTCTTTGATCAGAAATACTTTGACTAAAGTAATGTTCAGTTTTCACCTTCAGCATTGGTAGTAACGACTGTGCACAATTATGAGAAATCAAATATTTTACATTTAAGTGTGATATTTTGTACATGTCTGTATTTTCAAGGAAGAATATGTATCAGAGGGACTACAGTGGTCCTTTGTCAAATACCAAGATAATCAGAGTTGTTTGGATCTCCTTGAAGGAAGCCCTTTTAGTGTGTTTTCTCTTCTTAATGAGGTAATTTTCCCTAGTTTGGCGACTTCAATCTCATTCTTTGTTTCCATCTGCTGTAAAGTTTTTTCCCCCCCCCCCCCCTACCGGTATACTATAGGAGAGCCGTCTTAATCGAGCGTCTGATGCCAAGGCGCTTAGAAGTCGTCTGGAGAAAGAGCTTGGTGACAACGGCAACATCAGCTGGAATAAATTAAGTAAGGTGCCGCATTTTAGTGTGGCACATTACGCTGGCAAAGTCCACTACAAGATACAGGGCATGGTGGAGAAGAACAAGGTGTGTTAATATCAGCGGAAATAGCCCCCACCAACTCCCCCATCACTATAAAGCGGCCAAACATTGTAGAAAATGGATAGAGGGATGATGTTTTTCTCAATTTGTATTCCAGGACCCAGTGGCGCCTGAGATCATCAGCCTGCTTCAGATGTCAGATAATCCCCTCCTTCAGCAAATCTACACAGAAAAGGAGACTGAGAACTTGTCAAGCAAGGGGCTCAGTAAGGTCACTGTAGTCTCAAAGTTCAAGGTGGGGGCAATTCAAACATTAGGGCTGCTTGTGTTGTAAATCACAATTAGTGTTGACATCGTGTTCATGCGTTTGCAGAACTCCCTTGAGAGCTTGATGAGCATCCTCCACACCACAACACCTCAATACACCCGCTGCATTAAACCCAATTCTGACTGCAAGCCGTTCATCTTCAAAAAGGAGGAGGTAAATCTGGGGAGGACATTGAAAAATTCTCTTTTCTTGTAAGGGATTTCCCTTCTTGTTTTTACTTCCCGTCATTTGCAAGGTGTTAATGCAGTTGGAGGCCTGTGGGATTGTAGAGACAATACACATAAGTGCTGCTGGCTTTCCTATAAGGTAAAACAGTTTTTCTTATCACTCTGCATATCATATACTGATGAATGTTTGATAATTTACCATTTTGGTTGCACAGAATTCCATTCAAGGCTTTCATACAACGCTATGGATCCATAGTGAAAAACTCAAGTTTCGTGTCAGGAGCACCAGATCTTGGTAAATGCAACTTGTTGCTGAATCTATTCAAATAATAATAATTTTTAAAAAAGAGAGGGAAAAAAAAAAAGAAATTATTTGGCATGTTTACAATGGGTCTATGGTGATTTTGTTTCCTCTCTTTAGGTCTTCTGGTTTATTCTAATTTCTCCTCACTAGTGCGCTTAGTCAGTCTGACCCTCAGTTCTCTACTTGGGATAGTTCACTTATAAAACCGGATTGTCTAACAAAAAAAATGCAAGTTCTTTTGAACTTTCCAGGTAAATGCACGTCTTGTCTGGCTGTCAGAGCTTGCTTTGCTTATTATTTAATGTTGTTAAGTGTGCTCGAATTCCCGTTTGTTTTAACCCACTGTCAAGTACTTTTAGGTCTGAACAACTGTGCTTGCATGATTAAATCCATGTGCATCTGCGGTGTTGTCAATTAATTTGTAACACTCAATCTTTTTGTTGTTGTTGTTGTTGTGCTGAACACCCATAGTTATTGCTTGTTTTCAGCCTTGGTTAACTCCTAATTGTCTTTTTGTGTTCAAAGTAAAGGCTGGGAGAGACAATGAAATTAACCTACAGGAGGTGCAGAGGGTACTTGACTTCGTGTTCCAACTATCAGCACCTAATATTAGAAGGGAACCCAAATCTTTGGTGCATTGTGGACGGACCAAAGTTTTTCTCACCCAGTCCATGGTCAGTCATTTCAAATAATTCAGCCTCTTCATCTTACATGTATTTTGAATGCAGAGTTTGTAATTGAATGGCCTTGTAATCTTTCTGTGTTTGGCTGACAGTTAGACTTACTGGAAGATCACAGGAAGAAGATCCTCTCAAAGTCTGCTTTCTGCATTCAATGCTGCTGGATGCGCTACCAACGCCGCAAACGTCACGAGCGACGGCATTCTGCTACTCTAATCCAAGCAGGTAAACTTATAAAGCTGCCGCCAGGTAGAGCTGCTTGAGGGCTGCTGGCTCAGCTCCTCTGTCTGGCCCCTTGTGACCTGGCCGTCTGGGCAAACAAGAACCAGCAGGAAGCGCCTGATCGCCCTGATTACCTCGTCAGAAGCAGCAAATGTCAGACACAACAGTGGCACATCTAAAAAAACATCCATGTTTTTGACTATAATAATGTTTTGGCCAAAACTGTAGACAAATGAAAGCTATTTGGGATGTAATCATTTGTCCAATATATTATTGTGAAGAACCGAGGTCATTTTTATTTTGGACACAATTATATTTTGTACATTGATTACATAGGGTAATAGTAACCATCCATCCATTTTGTATAGGGCTTATCCTCATTTGGGTTGGAGGTTCGCCGGTTGCACCTTCTGGTCTACAAATTAACTTACTGCAAATTATGTATTGTTTCTTAATTCCGCTCTCTATGCCAACGACATATAGAGTGACAGGGAGAACAATTACATGATCTTCCACGAGATGGTAGAAAGTAAAATTAACCTGTGTACATTGAAACCCGCATATTCACAATTAAACATTTGTGAATTTAAAAGCATTTCAGTGGACTCTCCATACTCGCTGTTAGGCACCTGTGGATTCCCCCTTTTTTTTGTGTTGCTTTATTTTTTATTTTTTTGGGGGGGGAGGTGTAACCAGGACTGAAACACTTATTGGTAGTTTGTCCACGCGAGTTCCAATTTTTTTTTAGGTTGAAAAAAAAAAAAAATAGTTACTTAGTTTATTTATTTTTGTCAGGAGTAACAATCAGTGATGAAACATGTATAACACGATTCATGATACTTGAACTCATTCTATTCACTTTAATGTTTTTTTTTTTCCCTGAACACCAAATACCGGTGGTATATGCCTTGGAACAAAATTTGGGAAACGCTGTATAAGAACATTTCAAAAGTTCACTTGTGGGATATCCATCCATCCATCCATCCATCATCTGAGCTCCTTATCCTCACAAGGGTCACAGGAGTGCCTATCCCAGCTAACTTCGGGAAAACTGGTCGCCAGTTAGTCGCAGTTTGGAGGATACCCCAACATCATGTACTTATTTTCAATCCAGCATTTGTATGCTTCTTCCAGCGGTCCGTTCTTGGCTCGTCAGGAGGCGGGTACAGAAATGGGACAGAGCTGCAGCACTTATTCAGAAAGCTTGGAGGAAGTGGAGGGTAAGGTTAATAAGGGGTTGGCCTTACGTGAGCTGGAAATAATGTAATTGTTTTATTCTCGCGTCAGGCAATGTTGAAGTCCTTAGCTGAGGCAGAGCTCGATGATGCAGAAAACCTCATGCAGCAAGACGTGCCGGAATTGAACGACATCATCAGGGAACTGGGCTCAGTGCAGCTCTCTAGCGTCCAAGAGCCCATCACAGTGCGAGGGTGGCCCATGGGCCTGGCTTTGCCATCAGCACCATCGATCACGGTCTCCATGAGGGCCACAGGCCTTCATAAGATGATGTCTGTGGTGGCCTCTCTTAAACTACCTTCCAGAAGGGGAGAGTACAAGGTAAAGACCAACCAAAACATGCAGGGAATCACCTCTATTCGAGCTCAACCCAAGGTGAGGATATCTTAATGGAACTTTTTCCTCTTACAAATTCCTTCAGTGGGGTCTTTTTTTTTTTTTTTTAATTGTTCTTATAGAAGTGGTTTTCTCATGCATTTCAGGGATCTGTCAAACTACACTGCAAGCGTTCGCCCCTTCTCTATGCAAACAGGCAGCCAGAGATGAGGAATTACGTGACTGGCTTCAATGAAATCCTGCTGGAGAAGACTCAATAGTTCCTACTTGCGTGAACAAGCTGCTTTCTGGCACACAGGGAACCATATACATGTACTTTTGTCATTTCATTTTTCATCATAAGGTGCCTTTTAAATGCAGTCATGTTTATACACCAATGTAAAGGGCAAAAAGACTTGCCCTTACATAATTGGGTCACACGCCAGATCAGGTACATTGCTGTGAAAAAGTAATGGCCCCCTTTGCAAATTCTTATATTTTTGTAGTTTCCCCACTTTTAAAATGAATGGAAATATCAGGGACATACAACCAAAGTTTACTTAAAATACAGTTTTTAAATGGTGAGTTTATTAATAGAAAAAAGTATTCAGTTATCTGACCCTGTGTGGGGGAAAAATAATGCCCACCTTGTGAATGCATGAATTATGATTAATCACAATTTTTTGGGGGGAGTTCCTTTTCAGTTATCACTCCCAAGCCTGATTACCTCCAGACCTGTTTAGTCAACAACTCACTTAAACAGTCTGTCCTGACAAAAACAAGTCGGAAAAAAGGATCTAAAAAAAGCTGCAGCAAAATGACACAGTCCAAAGCAATTCCAGAATTGTCCAGTATAAATAAAGTCATTGATGTGTCAGTCTTGAAATGGTTACAAAAGCCATTTGCGAAGCATTAGGATTCCAGTGAACCATAAGGGGAGCCATTATCCTCACATGGATAAAATATGGAACAGTGGTGAACATTCCCAGGCGTGGCCGGCCTGTAAAGATAGCAGTGCTTTATGTCGGAGGCCACAATGAAACTCAGGACAATTTCTATAGAACTGCAGGCTTCCGATACCTTGGTTAAGGTCTGTGTTCATAACACAACACTGAGAAAGAGACGGCGCTAAAATGACATCCATGGAGGGGCTCCAGCGCAAAAACCACTGCTGGGCAAAGCGAATATAAAGGCTCATCTCACATGGTTCCCAAGACTTTTGTAGGGAATATTACTGTATATAAACTGACAAAATGAAAGTTGAGCTTTTTAGAAGGTGTATTGTTAGATATGCTGTAAATGGGGGAAAAAGAGCCCATCATACCTATAATCAAACACGGTGGTGGTAGTGTGATGTTCAGCTGTTTAGCTCTTTCAGGATCTGGACAAATTGCTGTGATTGATGGAACCTTGAATTTTGCTCTCTAACAGAAAATCCTGAAGTTGAATGTTCAGTCATCAGTTTGTGACCTTTAGCTGACACACACTTGGGCTCCACAGCAGGATAATGATCTCAAACACAAAAGCAAGTCAACTTCTGAATGGCTTTAAAAAAAAAAAAAAAGTTATGCAGTGTCCTAGTCAAGGTACAGACTTGAATCAGAATGAAAGGCAATGGCATGACTCATGTTCAAAAGCAGTCTATTTTTGCTGAATTCAAACAATTGTGGAAGGAAGGGAGACCCGAAATGGTCACTCAGGTGTGAAAGATTCATAGCTAGTTAGAGAATTTTGTTTTATTTCAGTTGCTGCTGAGGATGGCCCAACCGGTTATTAGGTTTAGGGGTGGGGGCAATAGTTTTTCACACAGGATCAAGTAACTTTGAATAG
This sequence comes from Syngnathoides biaculeatus, assembly GCF_019802595.1. Classification (NCBI taxonomy): domain Eukaryota; kingdom Metazoa; phylum Chordata; class Actinopteri; order Syngnathiformes; family Syngnathidae; genus Syngnathoides; species Syngnathoides biaculeatus. Next base: position 4,656,035 of record NC_084657.1, on the reverse strand, counting down.
TTTTTTTCTTTAATACAGATAAAATCACCTTTCAAAAACCCCATTTTAAGATCACTTGTTAGTCAGTAGTTGTCGATTCGTATTTGTTTGATTTTAAAGGGGCAAAACTTTGCAAAAACATAACTCAAGAGGGCCAATACTTTTTCACAGTAGTGTAAGTGCTGCAAAGCTTTAAGAAAAAATCCTAGTAAAAATCATTCATCTTGGCCTTCAATCGTTGGTACTGTAAATGATTGTCAGTACACTACTGACTACAATGGTACGTGACATTTCGCTTTCAAGTGAAATTTGAGGATGAACCTAAAATGCACGCTAACCTGAAAAGGGGAACATTTCACTTTCTCTTAACTTCTGAATGCCAGGATATAGCCCACCTCCTGCCCAAAGTTAGCTGGGAAAGGCTCCAGCTTTCCCCGCGACCCTTGTGAGGATAAGTGGCTAAGAAAATGGATGGTTGGATGTTGCTTCAGGAAAATAACTTTTCTTCTCACCGCTGCCTTCCATTGAGTGTTGTAACTTTGTTAAAAATCAGAGTACGTGTAGTTTGAGTTTTTTAATGATTCTACATAGAATGAAAAAGACTGATTTTCACACACAATCATATCAACATAATTCTGCTTGTATGTTGCAGAACTAAAGATGATATGCATGTTTGCACAACTGATGCAGGTGCACATTCAAGCAACACACCAAAGAAACATTTGTTCAGACTGCTGCTTTAAAAATGGGAGGAATATTTGGAACTTTTTGTCCATTTATTTTTAATATATATATATATGCAATATTTTTAAAATGTCATTTGAATGTGTTATGTTAATACTAAAATAAGCATGCTGGAGAGAAAATCTGAATTCTGGATCTTTAACGGTGTAAATGGGACAAAATGGACCAAAACTCAATTACAGTATTCAATTGCTTTTGTAAAAAAAAAAAATTATTATAATAATAAATAAATGAAATGCAAAAAATAATTGTCATGTGTTACATGAATGTGTCAGTCTGGCATCCTCCAAGATCATTTTTATATTTTTAGAAAACCTAATAGTAAGTTTCTTTCGGCTTTCAAGCTTACCACTCCATAACCTCATTGAACTCCTGCATTTGAGCTTCTTTTTCTACAACCTTTAAACATCTATCTGAAAACTCCACAAATAAGGGCTCCTGCATAGCTGCCTTCATTGCTTCTTCCTTGCTGTCTGCGCTGTCAACGGTCCTTAGTAGTTCTCTCAGGTGGGGATTACAAAGAAGGTCCTTAAGCTCTTTTGACTGACCTGTGGAATTAGACATTGGAGAGAATTACTCACATCTGACTATTGGAATATAAAAATCACAGAAAGATATACGGTGAACCCGTGTTTTTCATGAGGTACAGTATGTTCCAGAACCAGCTGCATTAGGTTCAAATCTCTGACACACCACATGAAAGAAAAAAAAAAAATACTTGCTTCGTACTGCTCCCACAAACTTTGTTTCAACTCGTTAAAACAATTTATCATAGAAGGCCCCTTTTTTCCCCTCATCTGTGTGGTGAGTATACCTCACTGTATCCACTAACCAAACCCAACTACGCAGAGGTCCTGCACGGGGCAATACGTACGCCACGTGATGCAATGTGGGTGTTAATTAGCTACAGGAGTATAAAGAGGCCTATAGAGTAGTGTAGTGTCTGTGTAATAGATACACGTGCCTTGGAGATGTGTAGAAGCTGCGGTGGTGGATGATGTCGGCCAGTTTGCCTGTGATTGTCTGGGGAGAGCTGTGCCTGACAGCAGCTTCTGCGTGTGTGCTTGTGTTTTACTATTCTGATGTTTGCTAAATCAATGAAAAGTGTATCAGCTATTTTGTCTCTTCATTGTATGGTCATTACGGTAAATAAGCAGACTGTAAAAACAGGTATATGCACGAGAGTTGGGAAAATTTGATTTTTAAAATAATTTTGAGTAAATACCTAACAACTGAAGCTTCTCTAGAGGTACTAGATCAGTGATGTCCTCTTCGTGCAGAAGATCCTCCACGCTCCATGTGTCTGCAAGAAGATTTTCCATGTTCTTTTTAGAATCGTGCACCACATTTACTATTAATAGTGACATTTACAATATTAATTTCAAATATTTGATATATTTGCCGATATTTACAGGGTGAGTGAATCATACCAGTCCTGATAGCATTCTTTGTTCTGTTGGATATTAACTTCTGAACGGGACGGCAAGAGTCTGAGGATGCATTGACAGGAGATCATGTACTGTATTACTATTCTTAAAGGTCCCATATTTTGCCCGGCTAACTTCTTCGAGTATTTGGAATGTTATATTGTCTCTATGATGACTCAGTAAACGTGCACTATGAATTACAATCGTCAACGCAATCCTGAGTCCCAGAATATTTTCTGCCCAGAGGCCTGAAATCTGCTTTGCATTTCTCGAGCGCATCTACGTCACTAGTGAAGAGCTCTGCCTACTTCTCTGCTCCCAAGCCAGTGCTGTCAACATAAATGTGTGCTGTCTTACAAATGTGTCTTTTACACAGGCGACCAATCAGAATAAAGCGGGTAATGGTTGGTCTTAGCCAAATATGGACAAAACCAATAGAATAATGAGTCAAATAGAAGTAGCTATCTGAAGGGACTTTCTCTGGACACTCGTAAGCCAGGTGGTTTTTTTTTCCATGACATTAATTTCGTGATAATCACTCTACAGTAGTTGAATATAGGACCTTTAAAATTAACTTATTTCAGATGTGATTTGATAAAACAACCTGAAGATCAGCGTTTCTTACCTTTATGCCTCTTGTAACAGGAAAGAGAACAACTGAAAATGGAAAACATGTTTTTAATACTTAATTAACACAAAAGTGCAGTACGATAGTTTTGTGTAATTACTCCACTGACATGAAACCCATAAATAAAGGTATATAATTTCATTGAAGTGAAATGTTTTCTCCCGCTAATAGTTTTGTTGATACAGCTAACAAAGCTCAAATAAGACACTCACAAAAGTGTAATTAAAAAAAAAAAAGTGTATCTAAGCCAAATACCTGCAAACAATAAAATAGTTTGCGTACGTAGATCTAATTGACTAGGTCACAAGTGAACGTCAAAAGGAAAAAACAAGTTAGTTTAATGTGAGTTTGATGACTCGTTGTGGGCTCTTAATGTTACACGCGAAGAGCTCACGTGTTTTGCAAAACGCGGGGTAAAATTAAATTACTTACGGTTTACATTACTTACTATCTTATTTGGCAAGCTGGACATCGGTATTTTGGCGTCTGTTCGGTGCACACTTTGCATAGCTGCATCTTGAAACGACGTTAACTACGCTTAAAGTCAACAAATAGCTGATAATATAGCTCAGTCTAAATCTATGACCCGGAAACACTTCTCCATTTCCGGCCAATTTAGCCTTCAAGATAAAAGTAATTTATTCATTGGTCCCGAGTCCTGGCATACGGATTTAATTTTTTTTTTTTTTCAAACCAGCTGAATTACTGAACTACTGTACTTTATATTTCTGCTCTAAATTGCTGCAGCTTTACGGCTGCAGGGAAAATAAACGTGTCAAGGTTACGACACTGCTGCTTGACCGGTTGTGAGCCGAGAAGGAGTTGGACTACTCGGATAGAAGTAAATGGCAAAGTTACAAAGAGGATGTTAGAGAAGTGGTCTGCTCATTACAGAACTAAGAAGTACTGTAAAGCTTACTGAACTGCTAAGGATGCCGTCTTAGATAAATGAGTTTATTTGTACTATTGTATGATGTTTGTGCAGTAATATTCAAGACATTGAAAAGAAGTTTACAATAAATGTAAGGACCATTTTAAAGTAATCCGTATCTTTGAAACAAACTCATTTCAGTAACATCCATTTTATTCCAGTAAAATACAGTAAAACATTCATCCTTCCAAAAGAAATAGATTCATCTTTACATATGGATCAAGCACACGTGGCTGACCTACATACCAAGTTCAACACAAACTATTTTTGCACAACTGTAACTTGAAACCATTAGATCCTGTTTAAGAGAGCACAGAGAGCGACAGACGGAAAGACAAGATTTGCCAAGTGACAGATGATTGGCCATGTTTATCACGATCCAGTCGATAGGTCAGGAACAGAAGTCTCGGTCACAGTCAACATTAGGAATCCAGCATTAGCTCGAGACCTATGAAGAAATAATAATTAAAAAAAAAAAAAACATGGTAACAATATATTCTTCTGTTGCTCTACAGAATTCGATTAAACTGATTTATTATGCTTTGCTCATTTGGTGGTGAGGGGCAGTGTAAGAAATAGTGGTAACAGTATACACTTAACCTTCACAGCATTTTCTCGATTTACAACTGAGTTCTGTTCCTACGGAGCTGATGTAACGTGTATCTCGCTGTCGCCCATCGATAACGTGGGATTAAAGTCATACAAAAAATATTTGGATAAAAAGACTTTCAGCCCATCATTCTTCTAAACATTATGTACATGGTAAATAGAATTTAGCAATGCAGCAAATTTCAACAGTGGATTTTTCGGTTTTCGACCAAATGACTTAATTCACAAAACTAAAACGCCAAAGAAAACATTGTTTTTTGCTTCTAACTCACAGCTTTCCTCCCAGAAGCATGTGAAGTACACACAAACACACACACATGCAATGTGGGCCCGAGTATATGTGATCACATGGCACAAGAAGGAATGCTTACTTACAAACGTAGTTATTCTTTTGATTGCCTCAAATATATGGGTGAGAAGTGATTTTCTGACACATTTGCTAGAACTAAGTAATTTTGATCTTACAAACTTCACAAGTGACTAGTTTGTATGGTGGAGTCAATTATGCAGCACAGTAGGGCATGCCATATACAACCATATTTAGTTTTTATTTGACTCTTTCTTACCTTAGAAAAGTGCTATGTAAGCGGAAATGCATTATTATCTATAATTATAAACACGCAAGTAAAAACAAAGGAAAACCCTTCCAAAGAGCATGCAGAGGACACTTAGGCCTTTACCAAAAACTTTATTGAGGTTTTATTCATAGAAACTACTATTATTATTATTGCAACCCACTGTAGCATTGCACACAGTTTTGCATTGACTTTGCAATGTTTTATTTGAAAAGTATAAAGTGAAAGTTAAATGTAAACAAACAGTTCTTTAGGATTAAATGCAAATGTATTTGTACCATGATGTTAAATACTGCAGCTCAAAACTGTACTTGGGCAGTGATTCTTTCACATACCAATACAAGCACTAAGCAGCGATCACTAACTTAAAGCCACACTTCACACACTCGTAATAGTATTATTATTATTATTATTAAAATAAGACATACAATTTAAAAAACAACGGAACGACCCCCAATTTCAAGCCCGCACTGTTACCTGTAAACATGCGAAGAGGCGAATTGGAAGACATCACCAGGACGAGCTCTTGGTTCTCCTGCGTTTTATCTCACTGTTGTAATATTTGGTCGCAATCTTCCTTTCGTGTCCGGCGGGGCAATGGCGATTAGTGTTGAGCTCCGTTTCTCTCTTGGATCTTCCTTTGCCACCGACGTGACACGAGTATTCGACCAGATTGTAATAGTCGTATTGGTCGTAGTAGGCCTCCTCAAACGAGGAGAGGGTTTCGACGTCGGTCGCCATTTGGTGCAAGTTGAAAGCTCGGCGGCCTGTCGCAGTGTGATTCGAGTTGCAGTTTGTAAACAAATGACGTAACTTGTGGTTTTATACCTCGAGTCACGTGACGCTGGTTGGACCACGTGATTGATCAACAACTGCCTTTTCACGTCGAATGCAAGGAATAAATGTTATTTTAATGACTTTGCTAATGTGTAAGAAAAATATATACATCTTGCAAAGTAGGCAACGAAAATATATATTTTCATGTATAAGTTGGCTCATATGTTCCGCTGTTTTTGTGACCTCATAAAGGTTAGTTGATTTTAAAACATTTTTAAAAAATTGATCAATCATTCTATGCATTGAAATGTCTTTGGAAGGGCATGAATTAAAAATACAAATCATAAGAATAAAACTCCAAACAATATTGATTAAACATATCATCAATCAACTTCTTTTCCTTTCGGCTTGTCCCGTGAGGGGTCGCCACAGCGTGTCATCTTTTTCCATTTTAGCCTATCTTCTGCATCTTCCTCTCTAACCCCAACTGCCCTCATGTCTTCCCTCTCCACATCCTTCTCTTTGGTCTTCCTCTCACCCTTTTGCCTGGCAGCTCCATCCTCAGCACCCTACCACCAATATACTCACTCTCTCGCCTCTGAACGTGTCCAAACCATCGAAGTCTACTCTCTCGAACCTTGTCTCCAAAACATCCAACTTTAGCCGTCCCTCTATGGAGCTCATTTCTAATCCTATCCAACCTGCTCACTCCGAGCGAGAACCCCAACCTCTCCATTTCTGCCACCTCCAGTTCTGCTTCCTGTTGTTTCTTCAGTGCCACCGTCTCTAATCTGTACATCATGGCCGGCCTCACCACTGTTTTGTAAACTTTGCCCTTCATCCTAGCAGAGACTCTTCTGTCACATAACACACCAGACACCTTTCGCCAGCTGTTCCAACCTGCTTGGACCCGTTTCTTCACTTCCTGACCACACTCACCGTTGCTCTGTATTGTTGACCCCAAGTATTTGAAGTCCTCCACCCTCGCTATCTCTTCTCCCTGTAGCCTCACTCTTCCCCCTCCACTTTTCTCATTCACGCACATATATTCTGTTTTACTTCGGCTTATCTTCATTCCTCTCCTTTCCAGTGCATGTCTCCATCTTTCCAATTGTTCCTCTGCATGCTCCCTGCTTTCACTGCATATAACAATATCATCTGCGAACATCATGGTCAAAGGGGATTCCAGTCTAACCTCATCTGTCAGCCTATCCATTACCACTGCAAACAGGAAGGGGCTCAGAGCTGATCCCTGGTGCAGTCCCACCTCCACCTTAAATTCTTCTGTCACACCTAAGGCACACCTCACCATTGTTCTGCTGCCATCATACAAGTCCTGTACTATTTTAACATACTTCTCTGCCACACCAGACTTGCGCACGCAGTACCACAGTTCCTCTCTTGGTACTCTGTCATAGGCTTTCTCTAGATCCACAAAGACACAATGTAGCTCCTTCTGACCTTCTCTGTACTTTTCCACGAGCATCCTCAAGGCAAATAATGCATCTGTGGTACTCTTTCTAGGCATGAAACCATACTGTTGCTCGCAGATACCTCCACTACTCTTTCCCATAACTTCATTGTGTGGCTCATCAACTTTATTCCTCTATAGTTCCCACAATTCTGAACATCCCCTTTGTTCTTAAAAATGGGAACTGGAACACTTTTCCTCCATTCTTCAGGCATCTTTTCGCCCGCTAGTATTCTGTTGAATAAGTTGGTCAAAAACTCCACAGCCACCTCTCCAAATTGCTTCCACACCTCTACCGGTATGTCATCAGGACCAACTGCCTTTCCATTTTTCATCCTTTGTAGTGCCTTTTCTGACTTCCCCCTTAGTAATCATTGCCACTTTCTGGTCCTTCACACTTGCCTCTTCAACTCTTCCTTCTCTCTCATTTTCTTCATTGATCAACTTTTCAAAGTATTCTTTCCATCTATTTAGCACACTACGGGCACCAGTCAACACATTTCCATCTCTATCCTTAATCACCCTTACCTGCTGCACATCCTTCCCATCTCTATCCCTCTGTCTGGCCAACCTGTAGAGATCCTTTTCTCCTTCCTTCGTGTCCAACCTGGTGTACATGTCTTCATATGCCTCTTGTTTAGCCTCTGCCACCTCTACTTTTGCCCTACGTCGCATCTCGATGTACTCCTTTCGCCTCTCCTCAGTCCTCTCAGTATCCCACTTCTTCTTCGCTAATCTCTTTCCTTGTATGACTCCCTGTATTTTGGGGTTCCACCACCAAGTCTCCTTCTCCCCTTTCCTACCAAAAGACACACCAAGTACTCTTCTGCCTGTCTCTCTGATTACCTTGGCTGTCATAGTCCAGTCTTCCGGGAGTTTCTGCTGTCCATCGAGAGCCTGTCTCACCTCTTTCCGGAAGGCCGCACAACATTCTTCCTTTCTCAGCTTCCACCATATGGTTCTCTGCTCTACCTTTGTCTTCTTAATCTTCCTACCCACCACCAGAATCATCCTACATACTACCATCCTATGCTGTCGAGCTACACTCTCCCCTACCACTACTTTACAGTCAGTAACCTCCTTCAGATTACATCGTCTGCACAAAATATAATCTACCTGCGTGGTTCTACCTCCGCTCTTGTAGGTCACTATATGTTCCTCCCTCTTCTGGAAATAAGTGTTCACTACAGCCATCTCCATCCTTTTTGCAAAGTCCACCACCATCTGTCCCTCAAAGTTCCTTTCCTGGATGCCGTACTTACCCATCACTTCTTCATCGCCCCTGTTTCCTTTACCAATATGTCCATTACAATCTGCACCAATCACAACTCTCTCGCTGTCTGGGATGCTCAGAACTACTTCATCTAGTTCCTTCCAGAATTTCTCTTTCAACTCGAGGTCACATCCTACCTGTGGGGCATAGCCGCTAACCACATTATACATAACACCCTCAAGTTCAAATTTTAGTCTCATCACTCGACCCACAGTAGCTGAATTTCCACCGACGCCCTGGAGGTTAGCAGTGCCGGGGGCGGGCGTTGTTAACCCGGGCCACGACCGATCCGGTATGGGATTTTTTAGTTGAACGCTCATATTTGTTTGGCACAGTTTTTACGCCGGATGCCCTTCCTGACGCAACCCTTTGTATTTATCCGGGCTTGGGACCGGCCTACAGATTGCACTGGTTTGTGCCCCCGTAGGGCTGCATTAAACATATGATCAATCAACATTAATATCATATTACGATTTGAACAACATTAGTGGCCTTCATAAACTAAATAGCTCAATTCGCAAATAAGTATAAAAATAAATAATACATAAATAAAATCATAAATTGCCCAATGAATGGTCATAATTTGAAGGAAGCGTAAAATAAGAATTAAAGAAAAAAATACGAGCACCAACTATTGAGGAAGCATATTGTTTTTATGCTTTGAACAATATGAGCAGTCTTCAATTGTATGTTCATAACTGACTAGCTAACTGCTAACGAGTTAACTAATAAAATAATGCAATAAAATGAAAACTTCACGAAACTGAACTTTACTGCGTAGAGACGTTAATTAAAAATATATACAGCAGACAAACTGTATAATTTAACAAAAGAAAATACTGTTGAGAAACAATATGTATTCATTGTTTTATTATTGAGTATTATCATTTGTACGATTTGAACATTCTTCGTTCGTATGTTCGTGACTAACCCAATAATAATAGTCATAATAATAGTAATAACAATGAACAGGGATTAATATTTCCATCACACAAAAGAATCGGTCACTATTATTATTATTATTATTTTTTTTTTTTTTTTGCTGTTTGCTATCACAAGTAAATAAAGCCAAGGGTATTTCCTCCCTCGGTACGTGTGCTGCTTCTTCTGCGTCGCTCGACCGACCTGTCGGTGTGTTTTCGTTGTGGGCCTCTCGACGGCGGCGGGGGCAGCGGCAGGCGCAGCAACGGCTGCGGCGTCCCGCCCCGCCCCCTCGCCGTGTGGCGCGTCCTGACGCCGTTCCACGTCGCAGTCGAGTCCACGCACGGACCAGCGAGCTGCGTATGTCTGCGTGTCTCTGGCTAGGCTAGTTGAGGGAGTGATGGCGGCGCCCGTCCTGAGAGTGTCCACCCCGCGGTGGGAAAGAATAGCCCGGCTCCTCGTGTGCCTGCTGGGCATCCTATTGTCTGTTTATGCGTTTCACGTCGAGAGGGAAAAGGCTCGGGATCCGACTTACAAGGCTCTGTGCGACGTCAGCAGCTCCATCAGCTGCTCCAAAGTGTTCAGCTCAAGGTAATTTGAATTCAGACGAGGGCGCTCATATCTCATCTCCTCGCTCAATGACTGTAACTGCCATTCTATCAAATCTGGCCCCGGCCCTTCTTGCAAAATGCTCACCCCAAAAAGCTCTGCTCAGCTACCGGCTATATGGTTTAGCTTGCTAGCTGCATTTTTTTTTTTAATTGGGTAAACGCGTTAAATTAAACCCACATGGCTAATGCTCCTACTCGCTATCCTAGCATGATGAAGCTAACTGTGCTATCTGACCGTTTGTTGTCATTTCACTCCCGCTTGACCCCTGTGACTTCTTAATTTGTGTATTTCACGCCGTGCGCGCGCACGTAACGTCAGTAACTCTTCAGAGGTAAAAAGCGTCCTTCAATTTCCCCCTTTGCTTTTGGTTAGTTACCGGTCTCTCTGTAAACCCACTAGTTTGATCAAACTTTGTTGCTGCTGCTTTTTCTTGTGTTAGCTGTCATTAGCTGCCGAACTAATGTCACCAACCACCAACAAAGTGTTGTCTGCTCCCATTTATGTGACACAACACCTTTTCTCTGAGGTCTTAGTAGAAGTCACGTACTCATAGATAAAGGACATCTGCTGTAAGAGGGTTATTTTATCAATCCACATAAATCCAATTTAGTTGACCCTATCAACCATTTCAACAAAAATTTGTAATCTTAATGCAATTGTTATTATTATTTCTTGTACTACATTGGCTCATAAATGAATAAAACCCTGCCTAGTTAATGTATTGAATGAATCTCTACACTGAACAAGCATTGCTGGAATGTAACCTGTCAAGGCCTTGCAGCATAATGGAACACAAGTTCCCCAATACAGTTGTCTATGCATAAACATCCCTCTGCTGTAATTGTGTGCTGTGGGAGCTACCAAATTTGCGTATGCAAGGAATCTGCAGTTTACGGTGGTCTTGATATACGAAGGAGGGGAGGCTACAATGGTACTTGCAGTTTTTCTTTTTGGTTGCTTTATATTTATAGCCTAAAAGTGTTTTTCATACTTGTATTTATGAATTTCTAAAGTGGAAGCGTCAAACGTAGTTTTATTGCGGGCCACGTCGTCGTTATGGTTTCCTTGTGAGGGCCTTAACGACTGTGAAACCATATAAATATCGACATAATTGGTTCATATTGCAAATACACAACAAATGAATTTACCAGTTTTTTTTTTTTTTAAATCAGAAACTGATGAAAATTTAGTTCAACTATTTTAAAAAACATTTTTTTTTTTTTTTGGAGGGATTCGTAACATAAAATTGTTGCAGTGGTTCACCATTATGTGCACATGATTTGCTTTCCCTGGCCACATAAAATGATGTGCCTGGTCTTGAGTTTGACACTCGTGTTTTAAAGTTGCAAATGCTGTGCAATTCGTTGCAATGCCGTAAAAATATGTTGTCACGCGGCAAAAGAAAGCATGCTGAGTAACTACGTTACGTAACAGTTCTCATTTGATTGATTTATATTTTTGTGAGTTTTTCGGTGATTGAGTTCCCGCCAGTCTTGCTTCAAAAAGAATTTCCCTCAATTTTCACAAAAGTCTTTTTATTGAAGGTGGCACAAGTTTTTCCTTAACTGTAACATTTGTTATACACATGATCAAAAACAACAAAGTTTATTTGAGCATGTCAAAATTGCCACTCAAATATGCTGCTGGTTTTGAATGCGCTTTGGGTTCCCAGGGGACAATGTCAGGTGCGCACATGCAGATGTAGATTTGAAAAAACACTGTAACTGCAACGCTCGAGTAATAACACTATGGTTACAGAAAGTATTCAGTATGCACCTTTTTGAGCTAATACAGCCACGGGTCTTTGTGGGAATGATGTAACAAGGTTTTCACACCTGGATTTGGGGATCTTCTGCCATTCCTCCTTTCAGATCCTCTCCATTTCTGTCAGGTTGGATGGTGAACTTTGGTGTACAGCCATTTTAACATCTCTCCATAGGTGCTCACTTCAGTTTAAGTCTGCACTTTGCCTGCGCCATTCAAGGACAATCACAGAGTTTAGCTGTCATCTTATCATGGTGGAATGGTTTTTGTGTTCCAATGACCCTAGGAAAGGAGCACGAGCTGGTGTGTGATATAGAGAAGTTCCGACTAGATATAGTCGATTCACCCCCACACACGGCCTGCACTCTGGTTCCAGTCCTCTTGAGAGGGGTTGGACTCTTTTCCACTCTGGAGTTTCCCACGGTGAGAGGTGCCAAGCAGGTGTGGGTATACTTTTTTCCACCTGGCTCAGCTTGGTTCACCCCAGTGGACAAGAGGAAAGCTTCCCTCCACCTCTGGGTGGGGGGATGGGTCCTGACTGTTATTTGTGCCTATGCACCAAACAGCAGTTCAGAGTACCCCCCCCCCCCCCTTTATAGTCCTTATAGGGAGTGCCGGAAAGTACTCCCGCTGGGTACTCCATCGTTCCATTGGGGGACCTCAATCCTCACGTGGGCAATGCCAGTGAGACTTGGAAGGGCGTGATTGGAAAGAACGCCTGGAGCGGTTCGGAACCGTGTGGGAAGCGGCTGGGATGAGAATCAGAACCTCTAAATTGAAGACCATGGTCCTCAGTTGGAAAATGGTGGCATAACCGCTCCAGGTCAGAGATGAGATCCTCCCCCAAAAGGAGGGGTTCACGTATCTTGGTGTCTGAGTGGGAGATCAACAGGTGGATTGGTGCATCGTCTGCAGTGATGTGGACTTCGTATCAGTCCATTGTGGTATAGAAAGTGCTAAGTCAAAAGACAAACCTCACAATTTACCAGTTGATTTGCATTCCTACCCTCACCCATAGTCACAAGCTGTGGGACGTGACCAAAAGAATAACGTTCCAGATACGAGGTCCCGAAATGAGTTTCCCCAACAGGATGTTTGGGATCTTCCTTAGAGATTAGGTGTAAGCTCAATCATCCAGGAGGGGGTCAGAGTAGATAGAACCTCTGCTCCTCCGCATGGTGAGGGGCCAGATGAGGTGGGTGGGGTTTCTGATTTGGATGCCTCCCTGACACCTCCCTGTTGAGGTGTTTCGGGCATGTCCCACCAGAATGAGACCCCGGGGATGACCCGGAACACACTTGAGAGACTGCATCTCTCGGGTTGGCCTTGGAACGCCTCGGGATCCACCCGGAAGAGTTGGATGAAGTGGCTTGGGGAAGGGGAAGTCTGGACATCCCTGCTAAAGCTACTGCCCACCTGACCCAACCTCGAATAAGCGGTAGAAGATTGATACCCATGATACCCTTTCAGGCTGTGCCCGGCCGAGCCCCATGGGTGCAGGCCCGGTCACTAGATGCTCGCCTTCGATCCCCACCTCCAGGCCTGGCTCCAGAGGGGGGCCTCCAGTGACCCCCGTCCAGGAAAGAGAAACACTTTATGAAGCTCGTGCTTTGTCTGGTCCCTCATCTACGGCCTGTTTGCCACGAGTGACCCTACCAGGGGATTGAAGCCCCAGACAACTTAGTTTCTAGGATGATTGGGACACACAAACCCCTCCACCATGATCAGGTGATGGCTCAAGGAGCTCAATAATATGCTGTTTAAACTAATCAAAATGAATAATTTTTAAATGTGAACACTTAAGAAGCTGTTTTCTGCAATTCTTCACACATTTACTTGTATATCAAAAAGTGCTAAATGTGTTTAATGCTACATTGATTGCATTTGTTGATTTTTTTTTCCATTTTGGTCTTTTTTTTTTTTTAGGTGGGGTCGAGGATTTGGACTCCTTGGCTCCATTTTTGGAAATGACAGCGCACTGAACCAACCAAACAGTATCTATGGAATTGTTTTTTATGTTTTCCAACTCCTACTAGGTAAGCAGACATGAATAGCATTGTAAATTCTGCTGCTCCATGTCTGTGAACCATTGCGCAATTTGTGCTGACCTAACAGTTATGGCTAACGTCCCAGCTACATCTGACTCACTTGGACTCACATGACACTAAATTGAAAATTAGTGGACAAAAGAGATTTTGAGTTGCAGGCTCAGCTTGATTAGACCATCAGACAGCATTTAATCTTTTTCTTCAGTAAGTCATCAGTAATTTTGACTGGAAGCTTTTTGACTCCCTGGCAGTTACTAGTTTGAGCATCTACATGCACGTACACACACGCACATCCACACACACACACACACACACTGCCGTTAGTATACTTATACTGACGCCGCTTCTGCCATGCTGCTTTGGCATTTTCATCTGGCCACCTGGCACTGAAACAGGACAAGAGGTCCTTTTAGCTACAGCAGATACCACTCATTAGACTAACACAATAGATTCCCAGTGAACTGCTCTGGCTGGTTCAGATGTCTGTATGAAAAAGGGAGTTTCACTTAAGTTCTAACTTTTGATTGTCCTTTCAGCCACTTTTTTTGTGACATCGCATAGCGGTTTTATTTAGCATATACTGATATCAAATTATATACACTGTCATCTACGGTGAAGCTGAAATGAATTTGTTCTGGGAGTCTTTTCGTAATGTGAATTTTTTTGTAAGTAGAAGGGCTTTTTACAAATAAATGGCCTAATCCGTTCCAAGGCCCCTGAGCCTCCCACCCCCTGCCAAAAATAAGCATTCAAAGTACCTAATGTAAAGAATGATACAAACTATTTTCATTTAAGGAAGAAAGATGAATACATTTCCAAAAAACACAAATGGAAAAACTCACAACAAAGTTGTACTTTATGAATGCGCGCTAGCTTGTGACAGCATCCAAAAGCGCTAGCATGATTCGATTGTAATTCGACTGTCCAAGGGAAATGAAAAGCATCACGGGTAAAGATTGACGTCCCTCTGAACCAGTGGGATGCCAGGAAGGTGCTACAGCGATAGCCAATGGGAGAGCAACTCTCTGAGGGCCAAAAAAACGAAGATATCAGATGTTTACGTTCACTGGAATTTGGAGGCTGTGAATCCTGCGAATTTTCCTTCGTAAGTAGAGAATATTTTTCCGAGGAGGCGTCCGTTTAATAACCTGAATTTTTCATTAGTAGAGACGTTCGTAAGTAGAGGTACCACTATACAGTAGTCCCTCTTTTTTTTTTTTTTTTTTTTTTTTGCAGTTAATTGGTACTAGACCTACCCGTGAAAAGTGAAAACTTTTTTTTTTTTTTGCTTCATCTGTCCTTGTCGTCTTGCTGGGGATGCCGTATTATACCCTATCAATGCGGCTTTCCGCTACAGTACTGTACTAATGTATGCTGTCTTTTTTTTTTTTTTTCTTTTTTTTTTTTGCTTCATTCATTGTCACGACGAGGATAGCACATTAGTACATACCGTTCCAGCTTTTTTATTTTTTGGGGGCGTGGCGGAAATCCGCGATGCACTGAATCCGCGATAGGTGATCCGCGAAGTAGGAGGGATTACTCTATTTGGAACCGCGGGCTGCCATGCACAGTGAAAATCTGAGTTGGAGTATGTAGTTACTATATGACCCCTACTCAAAAAGGTTTTAATTTACTGAGGGTAGCCCCTCGAGATGCAGCATCTTGTTTTCAAGCTTGTCCCATGCATCAAATTGCCTATATTTACCATCAAATGGTGGCAAAGCACTCTGTAGCCCCTTTAGACAACGCTTTTACTCATGTCTACACACCCACAAAATTCAAAGCGAGAGCGCAGATTTGGGTGTGTATTCTGTACCAGAACAGGGCGATTTTCCCCTCAAGCAATGGAGAGGAGCAATCTGCCAAGTAACACTTCTTTGTCTTTAACTGGTGTCCCAGGTTAGGTTTGTTTTTTTTAGCATCACATGAGTCATTAGCAGATGTTATTTAAACATTGGTTCCAGTTTTTTGAGGAGGCTCCTGTTGGTCACAAACTGATTTTCGCACATGTAATGTGAGTTTGCACATTAACAATTACACTCGGCCTCATCGGATCAACCGATTATTGGCATTTTTTTGCTTATCGGTCTGGTCGGTTTTAATGTCATTCACCAATCCGATCAATGATGTCATTACCGTGAGGATGACAACGAGTCGATCACGCTGCCTGTATTATAACAAGAAAATTGGAGGTAAAAAATGTGTAGTGGTGGTCACCAGTGCCATGTTCTTTTAATAAAATACGGCTCGCAAGCAGGCAACAAAAACATTACGTAGAAGGAAAAAAAAAAAAGTCTTAATACTTCTTTTAATCTTTAAAAGATTTTTTTTGTCCCTCCCCCCCTATAGGAATGACTGTGAGTGCAATGGCTGCCCTCATTCTCATGACGACATCCATTTTGTCTGTAATGGGCTCGCTGTACCTGGGCTACATCCTCTACTTCGTCCTAAAGGACTTGTGCATCATCTGCATTACCACGTACGCGCTGAACTTCATTCTCTTTACCCTCAACTACAAACGACTGGTATACTTGAACGAGGCTTGGAAGCAGCAGCTCCAGGCCAAGCAGGACTAAAGCTGTCCACGCACAGCTAGAAAATGTGCCGCAAAAAAAAAAGAAAAAAAAGAAAGAAATGTGACTGACTGAACATTTGACTTGCCACCAGGAGACCTTGCTTCCCAACAATGTTTATTCTGCTGTGTGTTCTCAAAAAACAAAATGAAGAAATCTAATCTACATGTCAGGCCTGAATCCTCTTGATTGCGGAAGGGTTCAGAAGCGAGAGGTTTTATGTTCAAGTGGTTCTAAGTTGTTTAACATTTTAGTCACGTCAAGAACAAGTCATGGGCCTGAGCGGGAAAGGTATATGCCCACAACCGCGTGGCTTGCCGCTGGGTGGTTCTCCAGTTCTCAAACAAGAAGGATCTCAGAGGAGACAAGGAGACTCATCATAGCGCAGCAGATGCACTAAAAAGTAAGATGGTGGAGTTTAAAGTCACCGCAAAGTACAGTCAAGAGCTTGCTGATGTCTGAAATGTCAAGTTTGGA
Source organism: Syngnathoides biaculeatus (assembly GCF_019802595.1). Classification (NCBI taxonomy): domain Eukaryota; kingdom Metazoa; phylum Chordata; class Actinopteri; order Syngnathiformes; family Syngnathidae; genus Syngnathoides; species Syngnathoides biaculeatus. The sequence goes on along the minus strand of NC_084657.1, from coordinate 4,639,226 downwards.
GGGAATGAAACAATAATGGAGAATTGTTTTTTTTTCCTTCATGTTTACACTTTGTAGTATGCTTTTTATTTTCTTCAAGAGGACCACTAAAAACAAATGTGTGTAGAGGGAGTCAGTTTGTTTTCCTATTCTGTACATAGCTGCTGAGCAATATTTCAAGCGAGATTGGTTGATCTAAACGGAAAAACAAAATGTCGGAGACAAAAGGGTGAGGAAAGACACGGTCGGCTGTGAAGCCACAAAAACAAAATGGTTCCCTTCACCAAGCTTGCAACAAAGTACTACCATCACCTCTGTTGTTGTGTGTTCAACATGCAAACGTGCCTGAAGCATTAATTCGATTAAATTTGAAAGTAAGGTTTCATTTGACCGCCACTTTTGCTTGTTGATTTTCCTATCAAAGGTCCAGAGGCTTTATTATTATTATTATTATTATTTTTGGAACACGGTTTTTGTAATTTAACATACCAGTTGAGTGTTAGTCCCTCCTTAAATCTCACACAGTAGCAGAGGCTGCTACACTGTGATAGCTAGCGTCAGTGTCCATTGAACAAGTAATGGTGATGCTGACCAGCTGAGTTACAGTTCATTTGATGGACAGAACTTGCCGGGAATGTTCTTTTGACATTTAAAAAAAAAAAAAAAAAAAAAAAAAAAAAACAGAAGCAAAACCAGTCGTTTGGGACTCCTCAAAATAGCAACGTCAAGCCATACAAGAATGAGTGGGTGCTTGGAAGATCAACAGCGGAATACTTCCCAGAGAGCTGGATCGTAGCGCGAGTAATCCATTGACACGAGTAGAAAGGTTGTTTCCGTTCTAAGAAGTGTTAGGGCCACAAAAGGAGAGAAAATCATTTTGGAATGAGAATAAATAGTTGCAAGTCGTAATTTTGTGAGGAAAAAGTCATTGATAGAATGAAGCAGCGTGAAGCACACTGAACTAGTGGTTAGCACACTTGCCTCGCTGTTCTCAGCTGATATCGTAGCTTTGGCCTTACTCTGTGGAGTTTGAATGTTTCCCTGCGCTTACGTGGGTTTTCTTTAGGTACTAGGGCTCCCTTTCACGTTCCAAAAATATGGAATGAGTCATTGAAGAATAAATTATGTGCCCTACAATTGGTTGATAATTACTTTTTTTTTCTAACCCATCATATGACTTTTTCATAACTGAATATTGGGTCACAAAAGTTCCTCCTCCTATTCCCTCGTGTATGACATTTCCCATGCCATTACGACTTTATTCTCATAACATGACTACTCTCTTTGTTTTCTTTCTAGTGTGGCCTTAATATTCCTTGTACACTTCCTTTCACGAGCCTCGCTTAAAATCATCCTGTCGACCACCGGACAATTTTAACACTACAATTATGTCAGTGTGATCCATTTAAAACTCTTTTGGAGTCAGTGGCCTGAAAAAGAATTTTAAGCGAGCTCTGAGCATTTTTTTTTTTCCACTAGAGGTTGGGCTGTTTTTAAATATGGGGATGGCAATGGTGAGAAAATTCAATCCAGTAACGTGCTTCCTGTAATAATTTAAGTAGATTGATTGGACTGCAATTTCCCTGCCCTGTGGTGTGGTCCAAAATGTTGGTCTGGTACTGGTAAATGCACAACATACCATCAACCTCTTCCCCTGTCCTGCAACAGAATGTCATTTTTATGGGAAAAAAAAAGATAAGCAGTTATACTGTACCTCGATTCTAGACAAACTGGGCTTTCCCATTCACTGAAGGAAAGTTTACTTGGAAGCAAGTAATGTCATGTTTTGGAGATCACTTGGTGTTTGAGTGGCTAGCACTCCCCATAGCATGCAATTTGTATATGACATGCCCATTAGAATTATCCTCCTCACATGGTATATTTTGTCAGTGTGAGATCACTCGTACAGTCCCCCCCCCCCCCAATAAAATTGTCTATTGGTTAAAACTGCTAACTATTGATGACCGTCTACATGTAGCTGACGACCTTACCCACAATCCTATGCCTCATTTCAGTTGGAGTGAAGAAGCTATTGCATGTTACTTTACCACAGATTCAAATGTATCTATCTGGCTGTTACCTGATTTTTTTTTTTTTTAATGATTTAATGTAAAAAGAAAAAAGATCAATGCTTACCAATAATTCATGTTTGTGCAATGTTGAGTGAGGCCCTGAGCATAACTGCCATGTTAGTTACATCACCAATGCCAACTTCAGTGCCTTCTGTTTGATCACCAGGCCTTGAGCCAAAGATGGGGCAAGTGATAGCCTTTCAAATTACCAGTGGAAAAGGCACTTTTGTTTGCTTCCCTTACATTAGAAATGGAGAAATTAGCAAATTTGCCCCCAAATGAAATGCCCTGACGCCCATCCCTTAAATTACACCTTTAAATGTTCTTATGTTGTCTAGTTATAGGACATGTATGTTAACAAGGGATCCACTGTTTCATGAAAAGGATTGTACTATTCTTCATCTTGAATTATGCCCTTTAGCTGTAAGGACTGTTAACATTCAGACAGTTATTTTAGTAATAAAAAAAAACTTGAGGGGTGGATTGCTGGGAATCTGTGTCAGCAAGTGTTTTTTTTTTTTTTTTTTGTGGAGGAGAACTCACTGGGTTTGCTTCTGTATTGCCAAATGTGTTTAAAAACACAATTTTCTTACTTGGAAAAGTGTTACAACCAATTGCAGGAGGGGTGCATTAAAACTTATGGGAAAACTGGATGAGACTGAGATGAGAACATTTGAAATTGTGGCACTGTCATGTGGAAGCGATCAACCATTAAAACATTCCCTCTAAAACAAGATGTCAGTGGAAGTCATTTCATAGGAAAACTTAAATTAAAATTTGGGTTGGAAATAAGATGAAGACCATGTAGTAACTCCTTTGTCTTGTCTCCAAAAAAAGTAGCCTTAAAAAGGATAACTTGGAGAACATTTCCTGAACACTTGCAAGACAATCACGCTCAGGAGGTGTGTGTTGGAATGCTGACATTCTGCAATGTTGAACCCTGCCCGTACAAGTCACTTTTGGAAATTCAATAAAAAGCACTTCATGCATGTTGCATTGATAACAAAAATCAGATTTTTTTTTGTTGGGGTTTGAAAATTGGCTGACATTTTTCTTGTCGGTTGTGGAACTTGAACTGTGGCCCAAAAGGCCCAAGCCCTGACAAATGAGCCACTGCTGCCCAAGGTTTGTTTGACAATTTTGCCTTTAATTTCACACTGTACAACTACTGCTCAGGACTTTTTCAATACACTTTTTTTTTGTGGCTAAAAATTACATTCAAAAAACATTTTGTTCCAGTGTGCAATAATAATCAAATATAAAAAAATGAACCAGCGCTTTCCAATATTTTTTTCGGGCCTCAATTAAATGGACATCATGCATGGACCTTGGCCACCTGGGAGCGGTATAACAGAAAACTGAGTTGGCACTGAATAATAAAGTGCTTAAATTTCTATTACAGATTATTAATGTGGTACTCTGAAATAACTTCACCTTTACCTTGAAAATAATCACATTTAACACATTTCATGTGCAACTTCTACAGTACATGTTTGAAGTATCTTCAAATTACACTTTTACAGTGAGGGTACATTCAATGTGCAATAAACTAGTTTGCTCTGTGGTGTAAGAATATGTGGTCACACAGCAAAAATACACCACTTATTTCCTTTATATTTATGGCCCAGGGTTCCCCCACCCAAGATTAAGAAAACAAAGGTAGAGCAGAGAACCATGTGGTGGAAGCTGAGAAATAAAGAATGTTGTGGGGCCTTTCGGAAAGAGGTGAGACAGGCTCTCGATGGACAGCAGAAGTCCCGGAAGACTGGACTACGACAGCCAAGGTAATCAGAGAGACGGCCAGGAGAGTACTTGGTGTGTCTTTTGCTAGGAAAGGGGAGAAGGAGACTTGGTGGTGGAACCCCAAAATACAGGGAGTCATACAAGGAAAGAGATTAGCGAAGAAGAAGTGGGATACTGAGAGGACTGAGGAGAGGCGAAAGGAGTACATCGAGATGCGACGTAGGGCAAAAGTAGAGGTGGCAGAGGCTAAACAAGAGGCATATGAAGACATGTACACCAGGTTGGACACGAAAGAAGGAGAACAGGATCTCTTCAGGCTGGCCAGACAGAGGGATAGAGATGGGAAGGATGTGCAGCAGGTAAGGGTGATTAAGGATAGAGATGGAAATGTGTTGACTGGTGCCAGTAGTGTGCTAAATAGATGGAAAGAATACTTTGAAAAGTTGATCAATGAAGAAAATGAGAGAGAAGGAAGAGTTGAAGAGGCAAGTGTGAAGGACCAGAAAGTGGCAATGATTACTAAGGGGGAAGTCAGAAAGGCACTACAAAGGATGAAAAATGGAAAGGCAGTTGGTCCTGATGACATACCGGTAGAGGTGTGGAAGCAATTTGGAGAGGTGGCTGTGGAGTTTTTGACCAACTTATTCAACAGAATACTAGCGGGCGAAAAGATGCCTGAAGAATGGAGGAAAAGTGTTCCAGTTCCCATTTTTAAGAACAAAGGGGATGTTCAGAATTGTGGGAACTATAGAGGAATAAAGTTGATGAGCCACACAATGAAGTTATGGGAAAGAGTAGTGGAGGTATCTGCGAGCAACAGTATGGTTTCATGCCTAGAAAGAGTACCACAGATGCATTATTTGCCTTGAGGATGCTCGTGGAAAAGTACAGAGAAGGTCAGAAGGAGCTACATTGTGTCTTTGTGGATCTAGAGAAAGCCTATGACCGGAGTACCAAGAGAGGAACTGTGGTACTGCATGCGTAAGTCTGGTGTGGCAGAGAAGTATGTTAAAATAGTACAGGACATGCATGATGGCAGCAGAACAATGGTGAGGTGTGCCTTAGGTGTGACAGAGGAATTTAAGGTGGAGGTGGGACTGCACCAGGGATCAGCTCTGAGCCCCTTCCTGTTTGCAGTGGTAATGGATAGGCTGACAGATGAGGTTAGACTGGAATCCCCTTGGACCATGATGTTCGCAGATGTTATTGTTATATGCAGTGAAAGCAGGGAGCATGCAGAGGAACAATTAGAAAGATGGAGACATGCACTGGAAAGGAGAGGAATGAAGATTAGCCGAAGTAAAACAAAATATATGTGAATGAGAAAAGTAGAGGGGGAAGAGTGAGGCTACAGGGAGAAGAGATGGCGAGGGTGGACGACTTCAAATATTTAGGGTCAACAATACAGAGCAATGGAGAGTGTGGTCAGGAAGTGAAGAAACGGGTCCAAGCAGGTTGGAACAGCTGGCGAAAGGTGTCTGGTGTGTTATGTGACAGAAGAGTGTCTGCTAGGATGAAGGGCAAAGTTTACAAAACAGTGGTGAGGCCGGCCATGATGTACGGATTAGAGACGGTGGCACTGAAGAAACAACAGGAAGCTGAACTGGAGGTGGCAGAAATGAAGATGTTGAGGTTCTCCCTCGGAGTGAGCAGGTTGGATAGGATTAGAAATGAGCTAATTGGAAGGACAGCCAAAGTTGGAGGTTTTGGAGACAAGATTTGAGAGAGCAGACTTCGATGGTTTGGACACGTTCAGAGGCGAGAGAGTGAGTATATTGGTAGAAGGATGCTGAGGATGAAGCTCCCAGGCAAAAGAGCGAGAGGAAGACCAAAGAGAAGGTTTATGGATGTGATGAGGGAAGACATGAGGGCAGTTGGGGTTAGAGAGGAAGATACAGGAGATAGGCTAAGATGGCAAAAGATGACACGCTGTGGCGACCCCTAACGGGACAAGCCGAAAGGAAAAGGAGAAGTTCCCCCACCCCGTGTAGATATTTAAATTAGTTATTTATAACTTTACCACTGCATTTATGTAGGTTACTGATAACACTATGGCTTTGGGTTAAGTTACCTGAAGTCTGTTAAAAACCATCCAACCATTTTCTTAGCCGCTTATCCTCACAAGGGTTACGGTGCTGCCGGAGCCAATCCCAACTGTCATTGGGCAGGAGGGAGGGTACATCCTGAGATGTTTACCAGACTTTCGCAGGCTCCATGGAGACAGACAACATTCCCACTCACAATGACTCCTGGAGGCAATTTAGAGTGACCAATTAATGTTGCAATTAATGTTTTTGGGATGCAGGGGGAAAGCGGAGTGCTTGGAGAAAACCCACGCAGGCGTGGGGAGAACATGCAAACTCCTCATGGGTGGGGCCGGGATTTAAACTCGTCCCCAGTACTGTGAGCCCAGCAGTCTACAGCTGCTCCACCATGCCGCCGAAATTAAGGACCCCAAACATTTGACGTGCATCCCCTGTTTTGAACCTCGTGCATCCGAAACATTTAGGGAGAGTGCAATGGTGCATGTATTCATATTTGGTATGACTCTGTACTATGGCAAGGTTCCATACAGAACATGAGGGGGGGAAAAAAAAAAAAAAAAAGAGTGCCAAAAAGTTAAAATTTGTGGCCAAATTTTGACCAATTCAATTTTCACCACAGGGAAAACTCAAACCACTTGGGGAACATGCAAACTCAATACAGAAAAAAAAAAGCTGAAAGTCGAACCTGGATCACTTTGGGTGTGAGTTTCCACAAATGGAAAAAAAACATTTTTTCAAAGAAGACAGTACATCTGAATGAGATTTATGAATCCAATTTAATAAGGTGCTTTTTAAAAATACATACAAAGCGTCATTAATGGTCAGTTCTTGAGCAGTTTATCCTTGTTAGGCTAAAATATGCAAAATGAGTTGTTTTGATCCATAGTGTACTCTTCCTGAAATTTGTCTAGAGTTTTATACAATTTTTTAAGTACTAAAGAAAATTGAGCTGGCATAGGAATGATCACAATCAGAGTGTGAGTGTTTTTTTACCGTTTTTTTTAAAAACTGTTGAAGTCCAACCATTTCCTTAGTACGCGTTCCCCCAAGCTAATCAAAACATCAAACAGCTATTTACATCACTGATAAAGCGTTTATTCGTTTATACATTCATCATTTTGCTGGTGATTCAACACATTCTGTAAACAGTAAAGATGAAATGTTAGCAGTTGAATAATGCTTACGCGGTGGTTTTCAGAACCCACAAGGATATTTGGTCCAAGGAGCTATCTTCCCAGTTTCATTTGCGAGCCTCCAGTATCGCTCCTTCAGGATGAACGCTGCGGCTTTGGGTTGTCTTTGCCTGGTGAAGACGCCTTTCTTGTTGCCCACCACACGTGTGATCCCTGCAAGACGCAAAGAACAGAAAGCTCAGCGAAAGGAGTAAAGGAAAGTGAAATGTCACTGGCCCTCAGCACGAGTACAACTGAGGTTTATGGCAATCTCGTAACATTTATTAAGAAACCAAAATGCACTGCGTGTAAAGGCTTCAATAAATTTCTTTAAAGTCTCTCCAGAAAACGATGAGGTGCAAAGAGGAGGACCAACTTCCTAGTTTCTTTCATTTGCATTTCCCGTGTGTGTAGTTCACATTTATCCCAGTACTTTTGTCCGAAAGAAAATTGTCTGACCAAATGACGGTATTGCATATACCAGTTAGTTTATTGCCATCATTTAAAAAAAAAAAAAAAAAAAAAGTCTCTAGAATTCAAGACTTATGTTACAACTGATTTTAAAAATGAAGTGATGTCCAGGTCTATTTGCCTTAAAATTTGTAAAATACTCAAGTTTATTCAAAACAATTATTGATTCTATTTTTTCCAATTTTGTATACATTAATGTACATTTAAAATGAATATGTATATTGTACTAGCATTTGTTTGTGTTCTTCATCAAGTAACCCATTATTTTATAATAGTAAAAAATAAATAAAGAATAAATACATTGAACTTTTTAGGAAACAACTAAACGAATGCAACAAGTACCTTGAACAGTCATGAAGTCGGCAAAGTTCCAGATGAGTTCTCCAACGACATATTTCTTCCTCTTCTCGTCAAACACGTTGTGGTAGCTCTGCAAGACCACATTCTGGTACTCCTCTGTAAACATCATGGGCGGGTCCTGCAGAGAGAGAAAACCATCTTATCCCCGGGCTTTGTCAACATGCTGCACTTTTGGCAGTGTAAATTCACACGCAAGCTTCCTCACACTGTGAAAGCCAGGCACGGTGTCTGCTCCGTATTCACTCTGAATGATGGGCTTCTGATACTTTCCGTACCAGTTCTCGAATTGTGTGTTGAGCTGGATTGGGATGACCTCCACGTGGCCTGGATCGTGGTACCAGGAGAAGTAACTGTTCACACAGATTATGTCCACATACGGGGCCTTGGCGCAGAGGACAAAAATGTGCACGGATCATATAAAGGCTTCATGTATTACAGAGAAGTGCATTCTGATAATATTTATTAGACAAATGAGGTAAGATAAGAAGAAAAGATTTGAAAAAATAACCACTGACAAATAAAGCATGAATTAACGAGTCATAGTCTAGTTGTATCCTTACAGAAAAATGCATGGGTAATATCAGTAGGTTCCTGATAATTTTTTGATCTAATTATGAAATAAAACAATCAAGATGTGACTGAGGTGTCGAGGTTCAGCTTTAATTGAAGAGCATAGCCAAATTCTTTTGACTTGTGCTCTGACAGAACTTAGCACGCATACGCCACTGAGCGTAAGTATACTTTAGTGACACCTCTTAAACTAAAGCAGAACTGCAATCGCAGTTGGCCGTTTTATTTCACTCCATTGTGGTGGTGTTAAAGAAATATTTAAAACGTAAAAAACACACTGTCAAAATACTTCTGGACCTGAAGGTACATGGTCTTAACCAGTTTATTAAAGATAACATATCCTCTTTTGTCATGAGAACAACCAATTGCAGTATTTGAGCGAAGAATGTTGAATATAACTTTCATCTTTGCAGTTACTTCACTTCGAGTGTGATAGTCTTAAAGCAAATACGCAAAAGTTAATACTTCGTCTTTTCCTTTCGGCTTGTCCCGTGAGGGGTCGCCACAGCGTGTCATCTTTTTTCATCTAAGCCCATCTCGTGCATCTTCCTCTCCAACACCCACTGTCCTTATGTGCTTCCTCCCTCACAACATCAATCCTCCTTTTCTTTGGTCTTCCTCTTTCTCTTTCCTTCTTTCTCTCGCAAAAGCTAATACTATAGTGACTCAATTATCAAGAAGGTGACAGTAGATAAAACTCACCCCTCTGTCTCTGGCATAGTTACTGTCTGTGACATAAGTCACAGGCCGGGTCGGGTCCAGATCTTTAGTACGAGTTATCAAAGTCCTGTGGGACAAGCAAAATGCACATTTTAGGGTCTGAATTGCATCACAACCTCAACAAATCAACCAATAGATTTGTGAATATGTTTACTCGGGGGGGAAGGACATGTGGGCTACTTAGTAAAATCGTGAAAAGAATTGCAGGAAGTATATTATGAAAACTCACTTGAAATAATATTCAGCAGGAGGCATCTCTGACGCTGGTTCATTGGCTACTGACCACATGACCACGGAGGGATGATTCTTGTCCCGACGCACAAGCTCCTCCATGACGTCGAGGTGATGAGCCAGGGAGGTGTTGCCAAAACTCCGACTACATCAATAGGAAACAAACATTTGCCACTGAAAATCTCTTTTACGGAAAACAACAACCTAACAAACCATTACAGTTGAAATTGGAAAACAATGGCGTACAAAAATATTAAAATACAGCACATGTATTTTATTTCTCAATGGAATCTTTTTCAGTGGCAACAAATCTTTTGCTACATCAGTAAAATGCAATTTGAATGGCAAATGTTAAATAAGTATGCGAGCGTCTTCCGTTTGTGGTGCTGTTGGACCCGAGGAATTTGTACCTACATGTCTTTGATGCCAACCCCTGGGCACTCGTCAATCACCACGATGCCATGGCGGTCACACATCTGTAGAATTTCTTCTGCGTAGGGGTAGTGGCTGGTGCGAAACGAGTTGACGCCCAACCATTTCATTAAGTTGAAGTCTTTGACAATCAAGGGCCAGTCAAAGCCTTTACCTCGAATCTACAATCCATACATCACATGCCTTATAGTGGATTGCAGTGCTGGATCCACATATAGAGCTCGTGCACGTGACATCACCATTTTCATGGCGCCATATTGCCGGTCAAACAGAGCTGCTCGACATCGTGGGACACATTGAACCGGAGAATATTTACAATACCCGAGACCTGTTGTGCTGTTGGTTGTCACAACAGACGAGACAGATATTCAAAGAGCTCTTTCTATGGATTACCGTCTGAAAAGACCAGAAAATTTCGATGGATTTCGCCAATTAAACATGATGGATGGTGCCCAACAAAAATACACACACGCCAGTGTAGCGATCACTTCAATTCAGGTACGAATTATTCTTCTCAAACTCAAATTACCAAAAAGTATTTATATTGCCAAGTTGTCTCATTTGAGAACAATGCATGTTCAAAAAAAAAAAAAAAAAAAAAAAACCTGCCCGTCGGAGTGGTTTACGGAGGTTAAGTGTGGCCGCAATCGCTTCCAGGTACGTTCCATGGAGACGACTCCGTCCTCCCCCCCCCCAATCATAGTTAATGAATGCGAGTTTGTGGAAAACCAGGGGGCATTTATTTAAATATTGGTATTTGTATTGAATACTCGCTGAAAAGATTGATGGATTCCGGCAAAGGTTAACATATCGCCGAACACACTTCTGTGTTCACAAGCCGTCAAAACTGTCACTACGTGGGATTTATTCCTGATGAGAACGGATCCAGCAACAAAGTATGCGCATGCGTCCAGACTTTTATACGCTTTCAAACTTTTCCGTGTAAATCTCGACGACGTACTCACCAGATCCACGTGTATATCCAGTTGTCCATGACAAGCGGAAGCGAATTAACACTCCAATTTCTTATCGCCGAAAACATCGACTTTGGCATTAAATACGGGTCCTCTAAACCGAGTTTAGCTAATTTTTCCACCTTCTAAATGTCTGACGGTGTCGGACAAGACTCTGGGCGTCGTGCTAAAAGACATATTTCCATGTCGTCTCCAACAGACTTAGCGCTGAGCAGTGCTTTAGCTTGACCGGCAATATGGCGTGGTAAACAAAAGTCACATAATTTTATGACGTAGGTGCAAGGGCTCTATACAGTACTGAGAATTTTCTGCACATTTACAGCGAACACAATGTAAATACAATCCCATATGACTTTGGCTGAGAGAGTTGATTGTCACAATTCTAGATTTGCAAAATGTGGGATTTAAAGCAGTCCTGTGCCACCCCTCTAGTAGTACTCACATCAGAGTCCTCATGCTTATTGACTCCATGGAAATAGAAAGGCTTGTTGTTGATGAGGAACTGAGCGTTGGTGACGTGAACAGTGCGGATGCCGACTGGTAGACTATATACATCTGTCGATGTTGAACTTTCATCTGCTGCCATCAAGTGAACCTTCATGTGGAATTGAAACACAGAATTCAACACACTTTCCTGCATTGATTATTTCAGTGGCAAAGAGACCTAATATTGGCTCACCTCCAAAGAGTAAAGATAAGCCGGATTTTCATGCATCAAGTACGGCCACCAGAGTTTGACATCGGTCAATTTGAGCACTCCAGATGGCTCGCTGGATGAAGCCACTGAGTGTCGGTCTTTATCCATCAAAGTGACCTTCAAGGTGGCTTCAGCGGCATTTTGGACCGATATCTTGTACTTGACAAAGCCTGAAACAACCGTGACGACCGAGACCGACAATACTTTGGTCCATACGCTCTCTGACCACAACATTTACCTGTACAATGCAACAAGAGCCAGTAGAAGATGTAAGAGCCTAAATATAATTTGTTATTCAAATATTTTCAGTCAGAATAATTAGTGAAATAATTTTAGCTAAGTTTAATTATGGGATACTGTGTATTGATAATTGTTTAATATACGTTTGCTGTGGATGATGAGTAATATTGCTTTCTGTGATATTAAAAATGAGGATTTGAGGTTTGCTACATAGTTGATACGTCGTGATGACGTAATGAACCGGAAATAGAACAAAGTTTAGATGGACCGTGGAAATATGGACGGTGGGGCGAAATAGTTTTTTGACCATCGTCATCATCTGCAATCCTCATCATTTTCTTTGTATTTTTGTTCATTGACCTGGATTTCCTTTGCCCATGTGATGTGGAAACAATTTTATTTACTTTATTTTTACAGTTTTAATTTGAGTAAACAGTTTTCTTTAACCAAACCGACTGCGTCACGGATTACTTTTGTTTCCTCTTTTTTGGTGCAAGTAAAGAAGGAACGATGCGCCAAGATTAACTCGTTTTGGAAAATACAGAACATATTGAGCAAAAAAAAAAGAAAAATTAAAACTGTACCTTGACAAAGATAATCCTCATGAATCAACTTAATTATGTTTGTTATCGTGGTTGTATTTTTCCATATTTTGACCCAAAGGGAGGAGAGAAAATATTGAATTGTTCCAAAACTCCTTAAAGGCTTAGTAAATAATGGGTAGAGCAATAAATCTACTTTAAAAGAAAAATCATAAACTGCTCCGAGTGCAGTTCTACACAACTGTGAAACAAAAAGTGATGATTGTATGTGAAATGTACTTAACAAGTACCTGTTGAGCACACATGTGATAAGATACAAATTTGCCCTTCTACGGGGACTTTTGGGGGTAGGGGTTTAGACTCAAGTTAGGGATTTGTGCCTGCTGCTGATTTGGTTCAGTATGTGTTTAAAGTTTTGTTTAATGTGAATTTAAAAAAAAAAAAAACAGACTACCTGTGCTGTCCAAGAAGTCCGTCACCACTGTGATGTCATCTACGTAGGCCTTGGGAGTAGTGTACAGCAATACAGGACGGTGAATCCCAGCATAGTTGAAGAAATCAAAGTTGGTGTTTTGCACAAAAAAGCCACTAGGATACCTGTAGAGTAATCCAATACCTGATTACGGATCAAGATGAGGTTTTAAAAAGGACTTGTGATATGAAAGTGTTTTTCTTCTTTTCTTGGGCCGTATACCAACGAAACCACATGTGCCATGTCCTCTGTATTGTTAACAGTGAAACAGGTGGAGGAGCAGGCATGCAGATGAGAGCAATATTCAAAAGGAAATGGTCACGGATGTTCAGAGGCCAGGACAAGCTGTGTATATTTCTGACTATTATTATTATGATTATTACGCCTATATTTATTTATTTCAACAATTATTTTATTGAAGTGTCAAGGGTACCCTGTGGTTAGAAAAGAAAAGCACCGTCTTCAAGCTGTTCCCACAAAAGATTCAGTGCAACTAAGAGTGCATTATTTGACTCATACGTTCTCCAAGAAACATGCAATTTCAATGATTAAATGGATCAAAACAAAGAGTGCGCTTCAAGTGGGTACAGGCACAAGTGCGCTTACTTGGTGGGGTCGTTGAGGTACTGGATGGTTCCAGGGGGTAGCGTCTCCAGTGTCAGAGTGTTGTTGACGGCGATGGTGATCCTGCAGGTGCTCGTCGGACCCTCTCGGATCACGCTGCCTATCTCTGCCTCAAAGGGAAGATGGCCACCGTTGTGCTCGGTCACTTTCACCCCGTTGACCCACTGCAGATCGTTGACAAACATCAACAGTGATTAACTACAAACGATTCAAGTGATTTATTACGGAACACATGCTTACCACGACTGAATAATAGTGGGCGCTTCCCACTCGGAGAAGCACTCTCGTTCCTTCATCTGTCAGCCAGCGGGCGGGCACCGTCACCTCTCGCTCGTACCACACCCAGCCAATGAAATCTCGTAGTTTGGGGTCCTGCGTAATGTCGTTGAAGCTGGCGGGAACAGCCATGTCCATCACGGGGCCAGTCTATTGCAAGATTGCCGTATGAACAAAATGGAGGGACATTGCGTGAGAACAGCCACACAATCTAATCTAATCAAACACATGAGCTGCTTAATTAAAGGTGTTCATTGAGAAATCTTTTCCATTTGTGAGTCTAATTTGCAATGGTGCATGACTGCACTCCATCATGAGGTACATTGACATAATATAGGTCTTGTAAAAGACGTTATTCCTAGGTTTTTCTTTCATTTGCATCTCATTTTCTTGACTACAAACCTCAACCCAATGGATTTCTTCTATTGGGGTGTTGTCACAGATAAAATGTAAAAAAAAACCATCCACAATTGATGACATATTGTGCGTGAGTGGAGAGACAAGATGGATGTGTAAACGCTTAGGGTTTTAAATTGAACAACATGATTAAAAACACATTTTTTCTTAGTCCTCTAATAAAAACGAATTGAAAATGTTGCATTGCATCATGACAGCCTTAAGGTCAATAAGTGCAAAAGAACGTCAACTCCACTGGCTGCACAGCCGCTCACCTCTGCCAGGCGACTTTTGTACCATGCCTTCTCGAAGCCTTGGTTCCTGTTTGGCGACTTGTCCGCTCGGAAGCTCCACAGTCCGCTCAGGTCCTTCACTTCCCGAGAGGGCGACTCCCGGGGGAAAAGCATTCCTGCGCCCACTAGGCAAAAAGTGTCCGGTAAAACTCCGCAGAGACATAAGCACCAGAGCCATCTGGGTCTCCCTGATGTAAACATCTTTAAACTTTCACGGGTCCACTAACCGGATGTGACGTTATTCCGTTGCCACAAGTAAAATTTCCCGTCAACTTCGCTTTATTTGTTCCACTTAGTTAACCAAAAAACACGAAGACAAAAAAAAAAAAAAAAAATACCAAATCTCATTTTGCATTTTTGATATACATAACATGTTTTTAGTTTTGATTTACTGTCCCCACTGGTTAAAACGAACAAAGGAACGACGTGACTTTTAGAAGTCATCTAAAAGTCATGAAGTCATAGTGCCGTACTCGAATGTAAAATATTTCGTACATCAGATAACTTGTGCTTTCCAATCAATGCCAGTTATGCATAAAGTCCACTTAAATATTGTTGCGTGGTCCTGTGTGCAGCGTGCAAGTTTGGAATAAAAAGGAAGCAATAATCTTGTTTATTGCTGTTTCGCTAAACAGAGCAGACTGGCAGAGCAATTCTTTCTGTAACACAAATACAATCACACTGGCACAACAATCTGTTAAAAGAAATGAATAAACTTCAACTAACAATAAAAAAAAGAAAATACTCAACCATCCACTTGTGTTTAGTCAATACTATGGACAGATTTTGTGAAGCCAGAGTGGATACTTCAGTCACTCATTTGTGCATTTTTTAAAAACTATTCGATTGTATGACAACAGTAGTACAACATCCCCCAAAAGAGGAATAGCTCGAGCCCACTTCCAGCAGAATGTAAAAATACATTTTTTAAGATTCTAAACAACATTGTAGAAATTGCGTGGCGCAGGTCCTCTTATCTGTACGAGGGCAAACAGCAATTTTCAATCAAAACATTTAAGTTAAATCATCCACATGACCTCACGTTTTTATTGTCCATTAGTTGAGTTCAGTTGATGATAAGGATGGTCAGCACCCGGTCTGCACGTCCATGTGCTACTTGTTTTTGCAGATCGACTCCAACCTATTAAGGAGTTTAATGTCATCCTCCAGCTGCTTCATTTCCACCTCCAGACGCACCTTTCGATTCTTCATTGACGGGGTGTCAATCATAAATGGGAGGCGCAGGTACTCTGCATTCAGCTCGTTGTATTTCTGCTTTAGGTCCTGGAACGAGAACCAGTTGAAAAATTCAAAGCATTGGCGTGTTATTTCATGCATCAAGTGATTTTTTTAAAAAAAAAAAAAAAAAACAACAAAATCATTAGTGTTGAGCAGACAAAATTGTAAAACTGTATTTCCTATACAGCTTGTCCTGATTAAGATTGCTGATGAGCTGCCGCCTATCCCGAAATTATTTAAATCGACCTGGCCCTGTGTGAAAATGTGATTGTCACCTTATTATATCACGAATTAACTGTGGTTAGTGACATTATTTTCGAGAGCTGAGTTTCTTTTCGGTGGCGTGGTGGACCCCTGGTTAGCACATCTGGGTCATGGGTTCAAATCTGGCCTGGCCTGTGTGGTGCGTGCATGTTCTCCCCGTGCCAGCGTGGGTTTTCTTCAGATACTCTGGTCTCCTCCCGCAATTCCAAATCCATGCAGGGTAAGTTGAGTGAAAACTCTAAAATGCCCAAAAGTGTGAATGTGAGTGGGAATGGTTGTTTGTTTATATGTGCCCTGTGCCCTCCTGTGGCAGACACTCAGATGGGATAGGGCTCATATTTTTAGAATCCAAAATAGTCAGCGAGCCCACAACAGATTGTTTGACCTCAAGAGGCTCCACTGAATCAAGTGGGCAATATTTTTGTAACGCAGCCCTGAGGTAACATACCTCAATGATGGCCTGACATTCCTTGTCAGAAAGGTATTTCATGGTTTCATGCTGCTCCTGCTTTTTCAGATTAATGTTGTACTCTTCCAGTGCCTTTTGATGCTTTGCTTTGCGCCGCATCAGATAGTTTGGTACTTCTCCATAATCCTGCAAGAGCAAAGAAAACATGATCTCCAAACCTTGATGACTTCAAGGTTTTATTGATTTAAAAAAAAAATGAAACTCTTAACTATTTCTGCTTTATACAAAAGATACTCAGAAATTTTTTTTTTTCAAGTATATCTGGAAAAATACCTTTTTCCATATGTATATAGGAACAAGTCCTGAGTTCCTGTTATGGTACTCCTTGTGTCCCTTGTTTGTGTCAACAACGCACGGAGGCTGTTTTGGTCCCTTTGGTGGGGTCGTCTTCCTCTTCGTGGGGGTGCTCACTGGCGGCAGAAAGGGTCCCGTAGGGATGGCGGGTTTCTTGGCTGTACAGGGGTAATGAGTCTTGACCTGTTTGACTGGAAAACAAAGTCAAGGTGGATAACAAGTACAGGAATGATTTAAAGCGAGGGTGGGGACCTTATGGCCTACATGGAATGCATTCGATCCACCTTTTCACCCATCCATCCATTTTCTAGAGCACTTATCCACACCCAAGAGTCAGCTGGCAGTTCCTTTTTTTATTTTAAATTATACTTTCTGCAATCTCCAATGGGGAAACTCAGCTCACGCTCTGCATTTTGTGTTGCACACCACACATACGTAAAACCCAATCCAAAGTCAAGAGTGACGGGGGCCATAAAACAGTGCTGTGCCATGAGAGTCGGGTGTGCTCCCTTGCTCAAGGTCACCATAAAAATTAGTCAGGAAACAGACAAGCATCTCTTCACAAATACTTGCTATTTTTCCATTTGCAGCAGGACTAGAACCGTCATCCTCTGGGTTCAAAGTCCAAGTCCTTGCAGCTGAATTACTAACACCCTGTAGGTAGCCTTTGCCCCCCCCCCCACCCCACACACACACCCACCCACACCCAACAGTCACACTCACAATCACACTTTGGGGCAATTTGGAGTTTACAATTAATGCATCTTTTTTTTAGGATGCAGTCAATTGACAAATTCTTCTGACGGAGCCACAATGCTTCTTGTTAGTGTTACAACGGTTTTACTATGTTTTAAAGGACACACATCATTTCCATTCCGTCGTTTGCAGTGCCCCACCAACTGGGTCAGTTGCGGATTTCACCTTTAACCCCAAAACGATCATAACACAGTGATGTCATTTTTGCATCAATTTCGTAGATTCACTACACAAACTGTAGCTTTAAGCAGTGATTTTCAACCAATGCGCTGTGAAAGATCACTTGAACATTATTGACTGCAAACAACTTATGTTTGTTCTTCGGTCTGCAGAACAATTGTGTACAACAGAGTATTTTCAGTGTATTCAACAAATGAATGATGACAGAAAACTCACTCTCAGGTAGTTTGGGTTCTTTGGAGTGCTTTTTCAAGTAATTGGTTGGGACGGGCACCTCCAGTTTGGTCGGGCCCATCGTTTTCATGTAGTTTGTTGGCCGGTTCTCTTCAAGAACTGTCGGCCTGAACTTTGACACATACCTTTGGAAACAGCCGTGTGAAAATAATCAATCATTTCCAACTGCTAAAAGAGTTTTGTGTCCGAAGACTAAATTGGCAATTTCTTTTTGTCAGTGCCACCAGGTGGCTACACGTTAACGTTAACTGTTACCTTTGTGGCTTCTCGATGATAACAGTCTTCTCAATGAAATTGTGAATTGATTCATGTGGGTACAATTCTCCAGCCATCTCTCTTGCATTCGACCAGGTAAGCTGTATGCTAACCAGAGGTCCAAGTCTCGGTCTGTGTCAGCTGAGGGTCACGGGTTCCGATCCAAATATGACTGAATAATACATGTTTCGCAAGTGTCTAATGCAAAGCTATGTATTAAGCCCATGGACATGTTACCGGTGACGTCACGAATATTTCTAACTGTGTATAAAGGCTGTAATTTCTCTCCGCACCGACACGTCACCGCCCAGTGAACGCATCGCTTGGACGCGTGACGTCACCGTTTACCTTGTAGACGCGTACACGTCACCTTGCCGAGTCACGTGACCGGGAGTTGCCCATCGGGCTTGTGCGTTTTGAGACTTGCAACGCCGACCTCGTGTTACTGTCAAGCAAGCGGTTCCAGTGCTACTGTTTCTCCCCCCCCCCTTTTTTTTTCTCCTTCAATACTCCAATTTCATTTCAAAGTTCGTTGTAACAACTTTGAAATATGACATCAAACATGCATAAGAGAACCGGAACCGTTGCTACGCTACAATGTGACGGCGCTTTTGCAAGTGTATGCAAACAATTGTTACGTTTATGCTGAAGTAATAAAAAAAGATGACATTTAACTGTATATGAAAAGTATGTGAAATACTTCACTAAAAAATGAATGAATAATGTAAATGTGTTTGTTGTATATCTGTTTGATTTATTTCTAAAGCAGAAATGAGAAGATCAATTCTCAATTGAAAATGTGTTCTCTAAATTATTACATTATTTATGATTAGAGGTCGTTCATTTTTTTTACAATGGTTGAAAAACAGTTTTCTCACATAAACGTAAACTTTCAAATTCATTGTTGTGGAATCCATTTTTAAACTTGACTGCAACGTCAATTTACATCAGAAATGTTTAATTTCCAAGAAATGTGTTAGATTACGATTTGCACAAGGACATTCTTTAAAACTGATTTGTATTCCCGCATGAAATCCAACATCTTTGGACCTTGACCTTGGACAGAGGAAGTGACATTAATCTGGGTGAAAAAAAAGCAAAAATTTCTGTTATCCCCCACCTCGCACATTTACATACAAAAAGTAATCTTATAGTTGAGAGAGAACTAAGAAGTGTTCATGTTAGTACAGTATGATTTACGTACAATCATTAGCCATATTCAGCTGAAATTTGTCATTGAATGTTTATAAAGCAATGTTTTTATTCATGTAATTCAATATTGTTCATGTTGAATTGGTGGTACGGTGGGGACTGGTTAACACACCTTCCTTAGGGTTCAGAGGTCATGAGTTCAAACCCAAGCTCCAGCTTCCCCGTATGGAGTTTGTGTGTTCTCCCCATGGATTCTTTCTCCTGGGACTCTCGTTTTCCCCAGTGTTCCAAAAATGTGGACCTTAGCTTCCCTGAAGACGCCGAATTGTGTAGTGGTTCTCATGAGGATAAACATTTGTATGAAAAACAAAGTTTTAGATCTTTGAGGACTTTAAATTAGCTTATTCCAACATTCAAAAATGGTTTACATGAAATCAAAACCTTCAGATTAAATTAAAAGATGATTTGCGTCAGTGGTGTTGCAAAACCCATTTTAAAGGACTGAAACCTTACACGTACCCTTACTTTGGTGGACTTTCTCAGTACGTCATACAACAAATCACAGGGGTGTGGTCAGTAGACTCTTAATCAATCAGGAAGTAGGCAAACCTCTCAAACTAGTTGGATTTTGGCCAGTGGGTCTCAAAGCCCAAGTCCTTCCAAATTATCCGTTTACTACTCCCACCCTTCTTGTGCATCCCAAAGGTTGTTTGGTGGGGTTTTCTTCACCAAATTCAGCGAAGTGAGCCTTTATGCACTGGATTTTTTGCATTCAGTCATGCAAGAATTTTTTTTTTTAGCTCGCTCCTGTCATCCAGGAACAGAAAAGTGCCCCCCTAAAACTTTTATAACCAAGTTAGAAGCATCCAATGGTCTTAAATCTTGATACAGGGGAGCTAAAGTCAAACGCAGCCCCGGCTTAATTAATAATAAGACCAGTTAAAGTAAACTTTATTGACTGAACAAAACATTTTACGTTCTCTTATCATAAACCTGTTTTAATCGATCGGAAATATGACTGCAACGGAGTCGTTCACGCGGTCGTTGCGAGTGGCCCTTTGCTATCAGATGTGAAAAATCTGATCAGGGCGCTTCAAAGATTGAGGTAAAAGCTCAAGTTGAGAACACATGAACTGAAGTTTTAACATTTCAAAAAAAACATGTAGTCATATCAGTCTTTCATCATATTCACAGAGGCAAAGCAGTGGGGTGGGGTTGAGGTCCCCCAGGCAGGGCCTGCCTCTGATTTGACTTTGATGAGTTTGTTTCGGAGCTGCCACATCTGCTACTTGTTGGACAGCAACGTTTCTAGGAGCTGGATGTCACTCTCCAACTGTTGCATGTCCCCCTCCAGTCGCATCTTCCGGTTCTTCAACGACGGCGTGTCGATGACAAACGGGAGGCGCTGGTAAGTCATATTCAGCCTTACAAATTTCTTCTTCAGGTCCTTAAAATTGTGGGTAAAAGAAAAAAAAAAAGGATTTGAAGTACAGCATAATTTTGCGGTGTTGATGGATGTTGAGCGGATGCCACATTGTAGGGAAAGCGCCATAATCTAATGTGATCCAATAAATGCCGTTAGCTAAAAGTGTATTGGCTAATGACAACTTGGAACCTCACTGAAAACAAAACCTTTGGCAGATGACCTTTGACAAACACCTCTCATAAAAAGTATCGAAACGCTGAGACCACTTCCTTTTTTTTTTCTTTTTTTTTTGCTTTAGACTGAAATCATTTGAGTTTGACATCAAGAGACAGCTCAACTTTGATTTCCAATGACCTACATCTTCATCTTGCTCCTGTTATTAATTTCTTTTATGAAGGGTGAACTTTTATGGCGCTTTGTATCCTCCAAGCTTTTTGGAAATGGATCTGGGGTCACATCTTGAGACACTGATGGCTCTTTTGAGTTGTAATCAATTAATTAACTCTCCTGTTTGTCTTTGGAAAAAATATTTTAAAGTAGCATTATAGAGTTCACTGTATTGTGAGTTCAGTTTACAGAGTTGAAGAAGTCTACAACACTTTAGTGAGATTCTGTGTTGTTGTTCACTTTTTTTTTTTTTGCCATAAAGGGGAAAAATAGAAACGACTCACTATTTCGTGCAGTTGTATATTACTGGATACAACACCACATTAATGGAAATATTGCTAAATTAATCTGTTTAACATTTCTATCTGTGTAAAGCCAGTGTTTTTTGTTTTGTTTTGTTTAAACTCTTGTAATGAATTACAAATACAAATGTATATGTACATCACTTGAGCGAATGAAATTAATTTGTGTACTATCTGGAAACTGAGGTAAAAAAAAATAAAAAATTATTTCAGACATGTTGCAGCTTTGTGGTCAATTACCTCAATGATTTCGCGACACTCCTCATCTGTAAGGTTTTCTATTTCGGGCTCCTCCGGGGGTGACAAAACCGGTTTTGTCACCTCAATAATGTTCTCCTCGGGAGCCTTGAGATACTTCCCTTTGCGTCGCAGCAGATACGCTGGTACTTCTCCATAATCCTGCAGTAGCAAAAGGTACCATCACAATCTCTAAAAAGTAGATGACTTTTAAGAAGGGAGTGCAGTCCAAAACGTGATTGCACATTTTCTTGAATCCTTGAACTGTTCTTAAGATAAACATGTCAGGAAAATACCTTTTTCCTTATGTATACCGGGACAAGCCCTGAGAATTTGTTATGAAACTCCTTGTGTCCCTTGTTGGTATCAACAATACATAGAGGTGGCTTGGCCACCTTTGGCACGGCTGTAAACATCCGTTTTGCCGGGAGGCCTGCAGGGAGCAGAAATGCCCCCGCCGACACCAGCGGCTTCTTTGTGGCGCTGGTACAAAAAACATTCCTGACATGCTGTTTGACTGGAAAACAAAGTGTCCGGTAAAGAGAAGAATACGTACGGCACAGATGCATAACAATTCAATAATGTCACATTACTCACTGTCAGGCAATTTTGATTCTATGGAGAACTTCGTCAGGTAGTTTGCTGGATGCTGCAGCTCAATTACTGTTGTTGTTATGTTATTTTGCCTTGAGGTGGACACGTACCTGAAAAATGTAGCACAATCGCTTCATTATTTGATTAACCTGAGCTTGTTCCAATCCATCCATCCATCCATCCATCCTTCCATCCTTCCATCCATCCATTTTCTCAGAGTTCACCTCGTCGGGGCAGTAGCTAAAGCAGGGAAGCCCAGACTTGCCTAGCCTCGGCCACTTTGACCAGGTTTTCTGGTGGGATCTCGAGGCGTTCCCAGGTCAGCCAAGAGACAAACTCTCTACAGCGTGTCCTGGGTCATCCTCGGGGGCTCCTCTTGGTGGGGTGTGCCTGGAAGGCGTCCAGAAGGCCTCCCAACCAGGTGTCCACCCAACCTCATCTGGCTCCACTCAATGCAGAGGCGCAGGACCTCGACTCTGATTCCCTCGCACATGACCAACCTTCTCACCCTAACGCATTTTGATCGATTGTATCGTGATCTTATTCTTACAGTCACGACCCACAACTGGTGACCATAGTTGAAGGTATGAATGTAGATCGACTGGGAGATCAAGAGCTCTGTAGCTCCTTCACCACCACTACAAACTTTTGAGAGTCTGCATCACCGCAGACACAGCACCCATCTGTCAGGCCATCTCCGCTCACTTCTTCCCTCACTTCTGAACAAGACCTTGACATAAATGGAATTCCTCCAAGATGCAAGGAGCTCCTCTCTGACCCAAAGAGGAAACTCCACCTTTTTCTGACTGAGGACCATGGCCTCAGATTTGGAGGTGCTGATTTTCATCCCGCCCGCTTCACACTTCAGTTTAGAACTGCTCAAGCTAGAGTTCGAGATTAGGGCTTGATAAAGTTATCAGAAAAACATCTGCAAAAAGCAATGACGTGATACTGGTGTCTTGAAACTAGGCCCCCTATGCACTTTGAGTGCAACTTAAAATTCTGTTCAGAAAGGTAATGAAAAGAATCAGAAACAAATTACAGCCTTGAGAAAGTCCAACCCTCACTGGAAAATAAATCCGATTTACTCCTGGCAATGCAGACCAAACTCTGACACAGGGACCGAACAGCCTGTATCAGGAAGTCCTGTACCCCCATACTCACGGAGGATCTCTTATTGGGCTTCCTGAGAGGGACAGTCAAATGCCTTCTCCAAGACCACAAAACATGTAGATTGGTTTAGCAAACTCCCTTGCAACCTCGAGGACCCTGCTGAGGGTGAGGAGCTGGCTCTCTGTTCCGCAGCCAAGACAAAAACTACACTGCTCCCCCTGAATTTCAGATTTGACTTCTCGACGGACTCTCCTCTCCAGCACCCCTGAAATGACTTTTCCAGGGGGACTGAGGAGTGTGCGCCCCTGTTGTGGGAACACATCCTCTGGTCTTCCATTTTGAAAAGGGAGCCCACCACCCTGATCTGGCAACTAAATGGCACTTGGTTTTTGTTGTATTTGTTGTAGTTTGTAATCTTCCTTAGTACAATTATCAGTATGTGATTTTCTTGCAACCCAAGTGAGGATAAGCGGGGTAGAATATAGATTACACCTGCATTGCTACTTATCAACTCGTTTAAGGTATCAGTATTCTCTTAAACACAATAAGAAAAATGCCCCAGCTGAGATTGGAATCTGAACCGCTGAAAACGACTTTATCCTGCTTTAGTTACAACATGATGAACATTTGAAAGGAACGCTGCCAACAGTCATATTTGCTTTGAAAAGGCCACGTACTTGATGCAGCTGCATGTGCAATGGATTGAGATTTTGTAGGTGGTTGTACGAACGTGACCTCTCAGTTGTGATGTTCGGGGTTCTAATTCCTCTATCATTGCAAGAAATATGCACGTGATAAAAAAAAAAAAAAAAAGTAGCCTCTATTGTCCGCAGATGTGTATGTGAGTGGGCCTGCTCGTTTAGTGTTATTACATTATGGCTCTCCCCAAGATTGTAGAAATGGTAGACCCAAAAAAAAAAAAAAACCCCACCTCTTAAAACTTTTGCCAGACGATGTTTAAAAATGTTTAACTTAATAAGATTAATGTAATATATGATAATGAAAAATAGAAATAATGAGCTACACCCTAGATAATAAAATAACCCTAAAATAAAATAAAATAAAACCAATATATCCATCCAACCATTTTCTTATCCTCACGAGGGTCGCGGGGTGTGCTGGAGCCTATCCCAGCTGTCAACGGGAAGGAGGCAGGGTCCACTGGTTGCCAGCCAATCGCAGAAAACTAATGTAATTAATAATTAATATACTAATGTAATAAAATGTAATTTAACACAAAAACAGGCCAATGAGCTCTGTTTGTTTTTTCTAAGGGGGAATAAGTGTGTGTAAGTTACCTCTGTGGCTTCTCCATAACAACATTCCTTTCAATGAAATTATGAATCGTGTCCTGTGGGTACATTTCCCCCCCACCCCGCAGCTCCAAAAGATGACTCCAATCAGCAGTCGAGCGAGCCCGTCGGTTCCGACCCAAATATCGCTGAGGAACGTGCGCTGCAAAAGTCGGCGCGTGTCATGCTGTGCAACGAATCTCACGTTTGACGATGCATTGTTGTGTCTGTGTATAAAGGCCAGATGCTGCACACGCGTTCAAATCCAACAGTCTCCAGCCGCATGACGTCATCGCGTGACGCTGTGTATTAAGGTGTTAATCGGTTCAACCCCAGTGGACGAACACGTCAACATATGTCCCGCCATCGCGAAATGAGCAATTTCCTTCCATTACATTGTCTAAATGTGCTCTAAAAATTTCAATTGAATATTTTGCAATGAACGCTGCCCTCCTCGGTTTACGACGAGCAACGCAACCAGAATTTGTACATGAAAGCAGTAGTGAAGTCCTCATTGTAGTAAAAGCGTTGGGAAATCATTTAAGCAATAAATTGTAAACATCACATGAAAAACAGTCGACGACGGCGACGATAAGTGCGCATGACAAGATGCTGCTGGGCCAACTATTAAATTGCACGCAGTTTGCAGCCCAGTTGCAAAAACAACCCATTGTATGAATATGAAGTACTTTTTCTATATGTGGGCATAACAGGTCAGACTAATGCAAAAAGGATTTTGAAAGTTAATCGTCCATACATGTACAGAATTTCCTTTCGAGTCAACTTGAATTCTCAGAAATGTTGTGCAATAACGCCAATTTGACACCAGGTGGAGCCAAATACTATGTTAACCCCCCCCCCCCACGGGTTGCGGTTTGGAAAGGGGCTCATTGAAAATACAGGTAGCAACGTTTTGTCATATTTAACTTCTGCGTTTTAAAAACTGGTGGGATTTTTTTTCTTGTCAAGTATTAAGTATTACCCCCAAATCTTAAAGGTTAAATATACAAACACAATCCCAATAAAGTTGGGATGTGGTGTAAAATGACAATAGGGTTAAAGTATAATAACTTTCAAGTCATTTTTAACCTATCTTTAATTTAATACACTACAATAACAAGATATTTCATGTTTGACCTGATAAACTTTATTGCGTGTCCCCCTTGCACTCTTTTACTGCAAAGCCACGCTGTTGAAACAATGCAGAAAACAGATGTATTGGACCTGCGGAAAGATGTACAAATTACTGAAATAATTTTAGTTGCGTGGTTTCCGTGTGACAATAAAGGTCTTGAATCTGATGAGATTTACAGTAGACATCTTACCATACTTTTGGAGGTTTTACTTAACTTTACTTTCAGATTAATGGCTGACGTTTTATTTGCGATTCCCTCCTTGAAGAGTTTGTTTCTCACGCTAAGTCAACATATATATGACATAATAGAACAATCGACAGTGTTTTATATGAATATTGGGAAAGCTATCCTAAACAAAGATAATCAAACCTTCCAACTGTGACATATTCAAGTATTAAATTCAAGTTGGGCTTTTGGCACTGGATGGTGGAATTAAATTTATAGTTTCTAAATCGCCACTAAATCAGGTTTGTGTTTCACACAGGGACGATCTCATCCAAACAATTCATGCTCCTGACATCTTGCTGACATTAATGCAAAGGTTAATGGTCATTTCTCCTTTCATATCCTGTGCGAAAATACGTCCAAGTCAGTTTCCCACAAATTCAAGGACTATTTTGGGTGCTTTTAATTACATTCCCTTGTGTTTAACATACACAGCGGCGCTTGGTGCCTCATTCTTGGCCAGAATTGCTTCTTTAGAAATAAAAACGAACATTTCTTACTGTTTTCACCTCATTTTTGGAATATGTGGTGTCGGTGGAATACCGGGAGTTGAGAATTAATCCTAAAATGCTTAACTGAGAGGCGGGTGTGCTAATCACTATTTGACCTTGCAACCACAATAATTATTGAAAATAATAGTCTGTCATTAATGGGAGACTCTAAATTGCCCATAGATGTGATTGTGAGTGCGACTGTTGTCTTTCTCTATGTGCACAAAGTGAGGTGTAAGCCCCAGGGTTGGAAAGGGGGGGCTAACAGGGGGTTCCTCAAAGACAAATCCTTTTGTTGGTATATTTCTATTAGTAAACGTATAGTATACCACTCCATCGTCCCACCAAAAGGTTGGCCAGAAAATGACCCCTAATTGCTTCATCTTTCAGGGGCCTCCCAATCTATCCATCCAGCCCCTCCCCTTCACTGGTGTAAAGTGGACAACAATGGACCTTTCTGACCTGTCAATCACTCGTGCAATAATAGCCAATCAGATAGCGGCATTGTCTTGACCTCTGGCTAGACACGACCCTGTCGCCATATTGTACCACAAGCAATGCTAGTTGTCAGTAGCGTGCGCTTGGAAAAGTTAATGTTATGAAGAAAATGGTCCTCAGATGCGCTTGAGGAACGTGCAATTCTGATGAAAGATATCCTGCTAGGTTATAAGGGGCCCGGTTGATTCATTTTCTAAAGCCTAAAACACAGTTGACGAAGTGTCTACGATGGATTAAGGCTTGCGGAAGAGCGCACGTACAACTCAGTGTGAAAAATATCAACAAACACAAGGCTGTATGTCCGAAGGTAAGTGAGGGAGAAGTATCTTCGCTGAGTTTGATTTCATTATTGTCAGTGCTTTATACATTGCAGGAGAACAACTTTCACTTTGTTAGCGTACCACTGACCTGCTGAATGAAGTGTGTAGTGTTTTATGCCGAAGAGTCGGGTTAGTGATACGTAAATGCGCGATGTCATGCAAGAGAAATGTCCATTTGCCAATTTGTATCACATCAGACTTTCAAGACAGAGCACTGGGTTCGATTACGAGCCAAGTCAAATGAATACACACACTCACTTATAAATACTACAATGATATTACTTGTGATCTTTCCAGGTAAAAAGTACTCACCCTGCTTTACATGCACAATACGATTCCACTATCTTATCCTGTTGGATTTAAATATGAAGTTTGTGAGGCATCAAACTTTTTTGCATCGATCACCAACGTTTCGCTTTAACTCTGACATTGCGTCCCGCTCCGTCCAAAATCTTAATTCCGTGTACATATCCTTGCGTGAAATAGTTGAGACCTCTCTGTAGAACTCTCTTGGACAAGTCTGACGCATTTGGCACAAAACATACCGCAATATTATCTGGTAGATAAGAGAATCGACTTCAAACATGTTCTGTTTGATCGCCATTTTGAAGCTTGTGGGACATGGGAAAGGGGGCGGAGCTTAAGATCGCCATCGGAAAGGTCTATTCGCCATGGGTGTGGACGTGTATACGAGACAAGTTTTCTGTATTAAAAGCCAGCAAGCAACCTAAATGATTCTGAAGTCAAGTAAGACCAGTTCCTCTCTTCTCGTGATTATATTGTGATTCTATCCATCCAGCTTGCCTGTGCACTTCTATCATCATTTTAAAAACCTATTGTGAAAATTACATTCTCACCCATTAAGGAAAATAATGAACCCATAATTGAGCGCACATAGCTGGCAGTCAACCTAATGAGGTGTCTAATATTAGCTCGCATTCAATTGGGCTGTGAGCTGAACATTATAAATGAGCAAGTTACTAGGAATGCAAGAAACGGTTTGACATTTCAGAGTGCGTCTTTCACGTCAACACAAAGGCATTATTGCATATCTATTATGCCATTGTATGTTCAAATATCTTTACACTCATTGTTTCATTTCGTCATCCCTGCAGTGTTAAAAGATTGGTTCGACATGACGACTCTGAGGACGCAAGGAAGTGCAATATTATGACAGATTGACTGTGTGGGCGCATGCACGACCGTGGAAGAAATTTCTGAAGACCCGCTGTGCCCCGCCGTGCCAACGCGTCTCACTGCCAGGACTCAGACTGATCAAGAGCCTGCTTCATCTCCGCTGCTCCATATTTCATTCTGCGTTCCATTAGTAATGCTTGTTTTGACAGTGGATGTTCATGTTGAATTGAGTCAAATTCTGTGATAGAACTGTATAGCGCACTTCTGCTCGCCAGACTTGACATTAAGCGAACCTGCACAAATAAACGGGCTGGAATAAAAGAGGTCAAACGATTAGTTTTGACTGATGCTTCATCTAATATACTGTAACAGTTGAAGGATTCATAATGTCTGTCATTGTTTTTTTTTTTTTGGTCAAAATACCCCAAGGATAAGAAATATATGTGTAAGTGGTGCATGCAGTGGACACATCACCTACCATCCCCATCCATCCATTTTCTGAGCTGCTTATTCTCACAAGGGGTACGGGAGTGCTGGAGCCTCTCCCAGCTGTCACCGGACAGGAGGCGGGGTACACCCTGAAATGGTTGCCAGCCAATCGCAGGGCACGTAGAGCAAGCAATCATGCAAACATCCGAGTTAAAAACAAACCGTTATACTTTGTGCACATTCATATGTATCAGAGTTGATAAATACTGCATAATTAAATGCATTTGTAGATGAGTGTAACACTGCCAGAGATGATCCCCCCCGCAACAGCTTGAAATACTGATAACGGAGTTCAGCAGATATATTAAAAAAAAAAAAAGTCTTTTCCATCGTCCCAGACTCCCTGAAGCCAGAACATTCACAGTGATTGGAGTGGGTAATTTCTACCAATTTGTTCCTACAGCGCCGTGGTGAAAATGTGTAAGAGTGGGTGGGGGGGGGGGGGGTCTCAGCCTGAGGGAGAGGAGAGAATTCAGACAAACAGCTTTCCTCATATCCTCCCTCACTGTTCTCATGTGGAAATACGAGCGTTGAATAATTCATTGCCTGTGGGAGGTGAATAATGAATACGTGCGAACAATTAATGCATGCGTGCTGATGAGCTGGAAGAGGAAAAAAAGGGGGCTTCCCCTTACCGAGCAATCTCACCTGCATGCCTCGCCAAAAAGATAACGAAGCAAAGCATTAAAAGGCTCCAGAAGGTGAACTAAAATAGCTCACGTGCATTTCAGGGAGTTTGTTCAGCCTATACGGTGACTTATATCTCCGACAGTCTTGACACTGTACATCCATGTGCTCATGTGTCACCCCCCCCCACAAAAGCACTTTGACCATCATAAATGAGACGTTGAAAGCGGCGGAGTGAAAAGAAGAATCGGCTTCAACAAGGTGAATAATGCATCAATGCAGCATCACGCAGAGTCGTTTCTACTAGCTGGGGTTTCCTCTGCACGGCGTGATAGAGCATCTGAGGTTTACCTCCCGAGTAGTGTGTGTGAGTGTGAGTGTGACTGTGAGTGCACGTGTGTGCCAGTCTCTGACATTGCCAGTGTGTATAGGTGCTGCTACACTGTCTGTGCTCATACATATGCATGTGGGGGTTGTTATTTTTCGCAGCGCTTCCAGTGTTAAAAGTAACTTTCATCCTCCCACGCAAACGCCCTTCTGCTGTGCACGGCTATTCTAAATATACACTTCGCATGTACAGTATGTAAAGAAGCAACAGCCCCCGGGCAAGACAAAAGAGCTCCCCGCACATTTGCCGATTGAAATAATGCAGGAAGGTCGTCATCATTAATGCATCATAACACAGAAGAGCTGTTTGTGTGTACTGTCAGGTCTTTATATTCTTGTACGCGAGTGTGTATGAGAGCATGTATGACAGAACACGGTATGTCGGCAGAAACTGTAGGACTTAATCGGTTCTTATGTAAGGAAGAGCACCCTCCTTAATGACGGACTCCGGGCACCGGGTGCCGCAGTAAGGATTCACGTTGCGAAGAGATGCGTAGGTGTAAATCTTTTGGATTTGCAATAAGGGTCACATTCAGGGTGGGCCAAAACGGGGCTGAAAGTTGAAGAAATGGATAGAAAGCTGAACCATAAAGGAGGCTTTGCGGCCAAGCCCTGCCTCCTATTGAACGGAGAACAACTGATAAGAAACAAAGATTTGATAGGTCTGTGACACTGCCAAAGTCTCGTGCCCGCCCACACATCTCCCGAATCACATTTCGTCATATTTTTGCATGAACCACATTGATAAGCATTGTTTTTCTGTATTTTATTATTTTCATTTTTCGTTTTGTTGTATGTTCGACATATAAACTACTCACAACATTAGGAATTGTGTATTGACACAATATTATTCATTAGAAATGCTTTATTTTGATTGAGGGTGCCATATTTATACTGAATTAACAAAATTTTTTTGCTATTGCAGTCGTAGTTTGCAGCGAGATTGACGAATACGCCTGTCACAATGGTTTCCAAAAATATTTAATTTATAATACGTCTGCGCTGGTCCGGGCATGTTTACAGCCCCCTTTTACCCTATCCAATCGAAGCGGCTCATCTCATTTCCTTTAAATGCGGCACGGCAGGCTAGGATGACCACATCTATACGGAAGTGGACGCAGCGATCTACGTGACTGGATCATTGAACGTTCGAAGGTGCTGTAATTAAATACAGAGTTGGTGAAAATCTGCTGGTGACTTCATTAGAATTTAAAAAGGTAGTTTAACAACATCCATTCTACTCACGATTACATCGTAAACCCAGAATTATATAATTTCAGGTTTTCACGTGATTATTGTCAAACAAATGTCACATTTTTTGATGTTTCCTTTTATTCAGCACTGAGTTGGACCCTGATAATTGAACTATTTTGATTGCAAGTGAGTAATGTTCATCACCCTTTCATGTTTTGCTGGAAACCTTCCGTATATCTCAGGAATGTCCGGCACAATGGCACTTGTTTTCACCTTGCCAAAATTACTGCCAAGTAAAGTAAATCCTCCTGGTTCGAATTCCAGTTAAAAATATGCGTCACATCACTTTTAAGGAAGGCGTGTCCATGCCAAAACATTTAGAGGAAAAAATTGAACCCATTGTTTTTTGAGGAATAAACACTTACGTTGGACACGTGAGAGTTTTGCCACATCTGGTTTCAACGGCACTCTTGTTTCATTTTAACCAGCGGTGTTGTGAACAATTCATGTGTTTTGAAAAGCATTTGATGACTTGCCAAAAGTTGCCTGAAGCCCGAGGGGATATGAAAGAAAGCATTTTCGTCTTTATTACTAAATACATTACTGTATTTGCATACTCACAGAGGTAGGGAGTATTTGGTGATTTTCAGTAAGATGGATTTAGTGTGGTAATTCAGCCAAAAGCAGGAAACATTCATTACGTGACGTAGACATCTTTAGTTTGGTCAACTGTCTTGCAAAGATCCCCTGCAGTGTCTGTTTCTGTAGTTATCAGTTAGTTTGTGTAATTTAGCAGGCTTAGAACAAGGAAGCCAGTCAGCATTAAACAGCATGAAAGTACCAAATGCCCTTCTGCGGAAGGAGGGAAACACAAGAGCAAATATTGCAAAATATTGCAAATATGTGATTAAGACTGAAGGGTAACGAGACACGGCCGACTTCAACCGTGCCAAACTTCGGGTCTCTTCTTAATTGGCTATTGTTCCGTTTTGTGTCGCGAGCACAAAGTCGGTGGCTCAGCCAAACAAGGAGTTTGACCACACACGGGTT
Source organism: Syngnathoides biaculeatus (assembly GCF_019802595.1). Taxonomy (NCBI): domain Eukaryota; kingdom Metazoa; phylum Chordata; class Actinopteri; order Syngnathiformes; family Syngnathidae; genus Syngnathoides; species Syngnathoides biaculeatus. Next base: position 4,607,169 of record NC_084657.1, on the reverse strand, counting down.
GGGGTTTTGAGATCGCAAATGTTGAGCAGGTTTAACATTTAGAATTGTCAGCTCTGCCTGTTAGCCCAGCAGATCTGGGAGGACAAATCACTTTGAACACACCGCGCGTCACAGGATTATATTTTTGAGACGTTCAATAATCGCGATTGGATGCGGTGGAACGCTTATATCTGCGTGTACCGCACTTTAGTTAGACTAGTTAACTAAAAAAAAGACACATTTCCACAAAACTTTGTAAACGAAGACTGCATTAACCCACAAAGGATATATTTTGTACAGAGCTACGTAAAGATGTGCTCAGTTCTGTTACATTCCGTTTAGTGCTTAGTGTAGGGTTAATCCACCAGAAAAAGAAAAAATCATGGGATATACATTCTCACCACCTACAGAACTGAGTTGTTAGTGTTATACACCAAATCCTGTACTAGTTACCAGTTATCTACAGGGGAGAAATAGAGGCACCTACCATTCACACCCATTTGACACCTTTGGACAATTTAGAATCTTCAATAAAGTAACCAGGCATTGTACTGGAATGTGGAAGGAGGCCGTCTTACCCGGAAAAAAACTCACACAAGCACGCAGGAAACTCTACACAGGAAGGCCGATACGGAGAAATCAATTCCTGGACGTCTTGAGTGGAGGCAGGCAAGCTTACCAAAATGTCGTATTTTTAACCTGAATGAGTCACTTAAACAAGTGACTGCCTGGCAACCTGTTGGGGACACTTGGTGGAGGCTTGCCCTCTGCTGAGTTTCACTCTAGTGTGTTTATCTCACCATCCATCCATCCATCCATCCATCCATCCATCCATCCATCCATCCATCCATCCATCCATCCATCCATCCATCCATCCATCCATCCATCCATCCATCCATCCATCCATCCATCCATCCATCCATCCATTTTATTGTTCACTTATCCTCAGAAGAGGCCCCGTAGCTCAGTGGTTAGAGCACTGGTTTGGTAAACCAGGGGTTGTGGGTTCGTATCCCACTGGGGCCTCCACTCCCTGAGAAGGGTTGCGTCAGGAAGGGCATCCGGCGTAAAAATTGTGCCAAACATATATATGCGTTCATCTGAGATGACACGCTGTGGTGACCCCGAAAGGGACAAGCCGAAAGAAACACACATCCTCAGAAGGGTCGCGGGAGTGCTGGAGCCTATCCCAGGCGGGGTACACCCTGAACTGGTTGCCAGCAGGGCACATAGAGACAAACAGGGCAATTTCGAGTGTCCACTCAATGTTGCACTGATTGTGTAGTGGTACACCTACCTGCCTTTGGTGCGGGCAACATTGGGTTGAGTCCCGCTCAGTGATGGTGTCGATATCTACCCTGCGACTGACTGGCGACCAGTTAAGGGTGTAGTCGGCCTTTCGCCCGAAGCCAGCTAGGATAGGCTCCAGCTTTCCTGCAACCCTTGTGAGGATTGGATAATGACATGACACGACACTTAATGTTGCATGTTTTGGGGATGTGGGAGGAAACCGGAGTGCCCGGAGAAAACCCACGCAGGCACGGGGAGAACATGCAAACTGCACACAGGCGGGGCTGGGATTGAACCTGGGTCCTCAGAACTGTGAAGCCAATATTTTACAGCTGCACCACCGTGCCGCCTCTAAATTACCAACAAGTAATTCTCATCATCGTTGGAGGGGAAAACATACCCACAAGTGTACTGTGACACATCCCAAAGCTAGGAGAGGCTGTTCTGATTGCTTCGGTTTCAACCAAGAGGAGGTCGTCTCTCCCGGTGTGGGTCAGCGGCTTGGGGTCTTCAGCTGACAAAATAAAGCGCTGTTACCTTCCCACTATCCACGCCACCAGCAGACCTCTCCGGTCGCAATTGCCCAATGTGACCAAATTACAACCAAGGGGGAAGACAACTTGAGAAAATTACAAAATATCTCCCCGCTGCTGTGTCATCCCACCTGTTGATTTTCTCCCGTGACGCATCGTGACATCAGAAGTCGTGAGGTGGTTTTCTCATAAATGGACGGGTGACTCCTCCAACACAATCCAACATGTCGCTTCCTCTTCCTGCTTCTGAGGCGCTTGAGTCACAGGCGACAGTGAGGGAGAAAGTCGGTAGCGACACAAACACTGAGGATGTGCGCCGTGTCTCTGGTCATTGTGCTGTTGCGATCACACACATACAAACACACCCAAATTCTTTGGCTGGGAAAACGTGCATGTCTCGGACTTTCATTTAAGTCGAGATAGACGTCACAAGCATCGCATGCGGCAATAGAACAATGTGAAGAACTCAAAGAAAAATAGGCCTCCTCTAGCAGCGCTCCAAATGAAAACACATTGTATTGACACTCCATTACTCTGAATTGAACTGTGATTATTTTTTTGGGTGGGGAGAAACATTCAGGAAAAGCTTTTAATAATAGCTTTACAATGTCAGTCATTGTGATTTACTTGGATAGAGTGGCAACTGTCGTTAATAAATAAAGGTAACCTCCGCTAATAGACGGGGGCTATAATTTCACAAAATGCCGGGAATGAATTCAAAGGAACCAGATACCCATAAAAACGACATTTTTCAACATCATTTTTCATTTAGAGTTGGCTTCACTTGGCTAATGGCATATATGTGAAAACCGCACATACGCGCATTTTTGCCTAAATAGCACACTGAGAGAGTTTATCATCAATATCGTGTAGACCATTATGTGGCCAAACTGAATGCATGCATTCAACTACTCATTTGACTAGTGAATGTCTACAAGATTTAAAGGAAAACTTACCGTTTGACCACTACCAAAACCATAATTCTCCAAGTATAATTTTGTTAAAAAGTTTAAAAAAAAAAAAAAAGAGATGTTGCCTACGTACAAGGAAGTCATAGAGCTAGTGAGGAACATGGCTCAGGAAAACACATATGAAGAAGCTATTTCTGGTTGCCATCCATTCACGGAAAACGGCGCCAAAAGACTTGTCTTCTTGTAGGGGGAGTTCATAAATGCCTTTTTGGAGGAAAAACGCCCGGGAATGAGTTTAAATAAACCTTTATTATACATAAAGACGATATCTAAATGTTATTTCTCTCTGTGATTTGGCTTCTTGCGGCTACTTTCATTTGATGAAATACATGACCATATCCTTAAAATAGTTGAGGGCCTCACTTTCTTTTTTCTTTTCTTGATGATGATGCCATTCTTTGTCAACCTTCGCCTGACATCGTACTGAGCGATCACTTCTCATTGACTGGAGGTCCTGATAGTCTTCTTCTAGCATGGGGATTCCATATTTTCCCTCAAGTTTAGCCCTCTGGTGCTCATTTTTACAATATATATCAAAGAATTTGTCCTGTTTGGCCTTAAGATTCTGAAAGCACTTCTTCCATCTGTCGCTCTGCTTGCTTTTGTGAGTTTTGCTGATGTTACGAAACTCTATTGACTTCTGCCTTCAGTTTGGTTTTGATCATTGGCCTAAAAACTGTATATATATGTTTCTCGAAAACCCAGTGTTCCAGGAGAATAGAGGATACATCAGAAATAGCTTCTTCAAAAAGGCATTTATGAACTCCCCCTACAAGAAGACAAGTCTTTTGGGGCGTTTTCCGTGAATGGATGGCAACCAGTCCAAAAGGTGGATCCGGCTCGACAATGTCCCCAATTAATGGTTAATCTAACCTAATGAGTAAGCTAAAGGGATGCTGTTTCTTTATCCATCCATCCATTTTCTCTGCCGCTTATCTTCAGGAGGGTCCCAGCTGTGAATGGGCAGGAGGCGGGGTACACCCTGAACTGGTTGCCAGCCAATCGCAGGGCACATCAAGACAAACAGCCGCACTCACAATCACACCTCGGGGCAATTTTAGAGTGTCCAATTAATGTTGCATGTTTTTGGAATGTGGGGGGGAACCAAAGTGCCGGGAGAAAACCCGACCAGGCATGTGGAGAACATGCAAACTCCGCACAGGAGGGTGCGGCATTGAACCCAGGACCTCAGAACCGTGAGCCCAATGCTTTACCAGCTGCTCCACCGTGCCGCCGCTGTTTGTGTACACAAAAATTAAAGTTGTGGGACGCCACGGAAATTAAAAAAAAAAAAAATTCAACAAACCACTCTCTTTTGTCAGAAATTTTGACAGAAATTTTGTAATATTCAGTGTCTTAAAACATTTCTACACGAGCTATTTATTTTAATGGAATTGGAATGTGAAAATAGCACACCATTTTATATTTTTTTAGTCCTCCTGAAACTTGGCATCGTGTGGCCTTCACCAGTGCATCAACATCACAGTCAAAGATAAAATTCAGAACAAAAGCTACCTAAAAAAAAAAAAAAAAAAGAAAAGCAGTTGTGTTTTCCATTACCGCAGCCTGGATTGGAACTACTTCTGGCCCGCAGGCTGTATGTTTGATACCACTGCTTTAACTTGGCTCCAGGTACGAATGTAAATGTACAGTAAGTGGTTGACGGACTTTATGCGATCGGGAATTGCCCGGTGACCGGGTCAGCCTGTAGCCCGCCTCATGGCCAAAGTCAGTTGCGATAGGCTCCAGCTTATCTGTGACCCTCACGAGGACAAGCGGTAAAGGAAATAGATGGCTGAATGGCAAAACTGTTTACAAGAAACTTTTAGAGGGCTTGGGCATGGGCCAAGGAGGGCATCATTCCATTTGAGCTCTGATCTGGATAAAAACTTTTCCTTTCATTAGTTTGGCTTCTTTTTCGAGGTCTCCCCGGGTAAACGAGGTTTAGCCTTCAGTCTGCATCCTTTTATGGTCCGTACGTCAAAGACAACACCTTCCAGAGGGTACAGCACTTTATACATTATTCCATTGTTACTCTTCTCTATAAAGTGATTTTATCATTCAAATGAGGTCAAACGCAAACTATTCCTAGAATTAGGTTAATGACTGACTGACGTCAAAAGGTAAAACGAGAGATGACTTGTCAAGATGTCTGTACATTAATGAATAGTGATCGTATCTCACATGTATGATGCAGATCAGTTCCTTTACGAACAAGCTAATCTTTTATTGTTCTTGGCATTACCGTTGGGATTTCCTCACTCATTGCTTGTGCCAGCAACAACTTAATGAAAGCGACTTGATGAGCGTTTCGATCTTATCAGTCAAGGCAGGTGGCGCTGCCAGCACAATGCAGGACACCGCATCAACGCTGGCCCTGGGTTTTTCTTTTAACTCGGAGCAGGTTGCAAAAGTCTTTCCGAAGAGCGGCTCACCTCACAGACGACCTGCATTGAACTGGCTTGACCTTTATCCCCCCCCGCTCCCTCCCTGCCAAACGGTAACGGGCTATGAATGGTTGCGCTGTGACGCGACACAGGTTTGTTCCCATTGTCCCAGAGTGGACACACCGTCTCTACCTCTTCCTTTTGGTCATTTCAGGAGGCTGTGCCACACAAGCTAACATCTCGACGCTTTTCCTGTGTTTTCAGACAGCCAAGCGTCCACTTTACAATATCAAATAGTGGATATAAGATTAGTCACCTGATGACCTTCTGGGAAAGCCCGTAGGTGAGCTTTACACTATGTTCTAATAAAATATGTCAATTTCCTCCCAATTTCCCTTAAACACAAGAATGTGCTCTATGGCTCATGCAGGAAGATGAATACACAAATGTGGGCATTTGATGGCCTTTTTGGACACTATTTTAGACAAATCTTATCAATAGAGGGAACATTTGACAGGAAATATCACACTCTTGTTTGGATTCACTATACCGGGCCGTCTCTCTCCGAGCGTGATAAACTTTAAGACGACCGTGCTCTTATCTGACACAAGAGCCCATGCTCCTCATTGTCTGTCTTCACCTTGAACATGGTGGGAAATATACTTTATATCAGCAGCAAACTCCGTCAACATTAAAGGGATAGGGAGTGACGCATGCACGGTTGTACTCTATATAATGACATCCTACTTTATGTGCATTTCTGTTTCTCTATCCTGCTGATTGTGTTTTGAGCTTGCGAGAAGTCAAAGTCTTTCTTTGCCAGTCAATCACAAGGCAAACAGAAATAGACAGACAATCTACATCCGATGCCATCTGTGACGTCACTCAGTGCATTATATCTGCTATATCACATTAGATCACACATTTCGTACCTGTTCTGGTGCTAATTAGTACCGAAAAGTGGTTCCCCTATGTGTACAAGCCAAAGTACCACATTTGGGGACTATGCAGACGTTATCAAAATACATTCTTTGTCGTGGACCTGACTGTCGTTATGGCCTCTCTTTGAGGAGGAATTATGATGTGAAACCAAATGAATAATAACTACCTCACGATATTATTGCATACAGTATACATTACAGAGGAAAATTGTTGGGTAATTAGTTTAAAAATACAAAGTCGGGGAAAACAATATGTTGAAGTTGTTCAGCTAATGTTCAGTTCGTTTTAAAATGTCATTTGCCAACATGTCCCTCCCTCATGAGGTCACTTAAAGATGCCCGATGTGGTCACCGTTAAAGTTTTCAGCAGGCGGTCTGCTGGGGGTGGTGTCTAAATATGCAGTCAGGACATGACTCGTGAGAACGTTATGGCCTTGCGCACAGAGCACCTACAATAAGCTCTAGGGTGAAACATCTGTCTTTGCAATAAGCCAAGAATGTACACTTTTAATTACCCTCCGCTGTCTGTCAGGTGTTTTTTTCCCCACAGTTGTAGTAATGTGAATAAAAAATATGATATCAGCCCATGATGTATTGTTTTCCTTATCCAGTTCTCTCACAGGTCAACTTCCCCCAAACTGAAAATAAACAAGATTCTGCGCGTCTATCGCACATCCTCCCAACGGGCTTTGCGTATGTGATGTCACTGTGCCCCCGCCCTGCGTCCTATAGCGACCCATCACCTACTGTATGTTATCCTGTCGTCCCGGGAAGAGGGCGACCCGCTCTCTGTTCGCACAATGGCTTCCTGGCTCGGTGGGCTCGGGGTCGACAGTTCATCACTGTGCTCTGTTCGTCTGCACCAAAACAAACATTTGCAAGAAAACGTAATCTTTGCTGTGCACAAAAACGGTAAATCTCACCTTGGTGTCAAACTCGGTGAACGGTGTTTTAAAGATAGATGGCCAGGCCGTCCAAGCCGACGTCTCATGACTTCAATTCAACCTCCTAATCAGGGTAACTCTCAGAGATCATCATGGCTGCCGAAAACGATTAGTTATCGACTAATTTGAAGGGCCCCGATTTCATTTATCTATACCTGCGCCTTACAGTGACTGCCAGAACAATTACAGGTTTTTCCAATGAATGGCAGAAGGTGTAAGAAGTCTGTCACCATTCATAACAGAATAGGTCACAGGCTCCTGCTCTGGGCTCAGATTGCACAAGTCACTGAGGACATTTATCCGCAAATTGAAATGAGATGATCATGATTTCATAATTTTCACACTTTGGTAGTGTAATTCTATTTTTCAAGTGCAAAATGTGTGCTCTGTCCAGTAAGGCTTGGGAAAAACTCATCTACAGTCTGACAGATGATTTAGGAGACTGGTCAAATCCGGGTCAACTTTCCTCCCTATCAGCATCCCCTGCAGCTAATTTTCTGTTATGTCTTGTTTGCTGTAACCCCCCCAAAATGGGCCATGAAAGCGACAGCACACAGGGGGTCTTATGTCACAAAGTCTTCATTTGCCCTTTTGTACTTGCCTTGTATTTGGACTCGAGGCGATACAAGAAGCTGCGCAAAGCACATTTTCCTTGCGCAAACTCGTCCTCCATTCTTAGACGCGAATCTGTTTTGTCAATTGAGGAGTGTTTGTGCTACGTTATGTTTCTCAACTACCATATGATAAAATCTCGTTATGTAAGCAGATGGTGAGAGCGCAAAAGTGCACTGAATGGGTGTCAATCACAGTTCTTGCCAACACTGCCTAAAACACTGGAATGGTGGACACTCACCTCATGTTAGTGATATTCTTAAAGCAATATTCGTGAAACAATGTTTATTATTGTCAGTGCACTTGGCAATAGTGGATGATTGCATGGCATCAGACTGGAAGTTGTTTCTAATGTAAGGGTCATATAATGTAGTTTAATAGTGCACAAGAATATTTGGGGCATAAAAAAAGAAAAAAAAAACAGCTTGGTGTACTACCGGTCTGCACTGCTTAGACGTAGACAAGAAGTTCTGGGTTCGAATCTCAGCTCAGGCCTTGCTGTATAGAGTTTGGATGTTCTCCCCGTGGCTGTGTGGGATTTCCTCAGATATTCCCGCATCCCCAAAACATGCCAGTCAGGTTAATTGAAGACTCGAAATTGCACATGGGTGTGCGTGTTTGTTTGTTTGTTTGTTTTTTTTTCCAGTTCTTGACTGAATCAAATGAGATAAGGTTCAGCTCACACGTGACGCGACTGAGGACAAGTGCAATAGAAAATGGCCGGCTGGATGAATGATTTGTTGTCACTAAGGACACAAAAATACATTTTGGCGACTTTCACATCAATAGAACATGTTCAAAATATCATTTTCTAGAGCTCGTCAGTCATGTGCTCTTCAAATTGTCATTGTTGCCATGGCCCATCACGACAGCTTCCCCCTCATTTACGGCCCACCCGCTCACTGGCAGTTTTGATCTAATCTCATTAGAATTCCTTTCAGCGTGAAAAGAAAAGCTAATGAAATGCCACGGGTCTGTCTACGTGAAGCACATCATTGTCGCAGACGTCACCGTCAAGCTGGCGTAGGAAACAAGGGAGGAAAATGGAAGTTCATCGTCTAGTTCAAGGCAGCAGCATATAAAATATCAAATATTAAAAAAAATGTTTTTCTTGAGATCCGAATAATGCCTCATTCAGTGACGCCCTGTTTCCGCAAATAAACGCTGCCCCGTTTTCTTTCAGTTTGAGACAAAATCTCATCCCGTTGTGGAGAATAATTGAGGGCAGGATGTGTGAATGATAAATATTAATAATCTACGGAGCCGATGTTTTGAAAGTCGCTCATCAAAACCCAAACATGCTTCCAAAAATTCATACAAGGGCGTGGGAATGAGAATATTGGGTGAAAGAGGAACCTTCGTTTGGGTTGATATTTATTAGAATCACCCACTAAAAAAATGATTTTAATAATGCTGTCCTTGATGATTTTCTTTTATGTATACGGGTACGACATGAATTCTCTCTGTACCCCTTGCTATGACTAGATATTCTATTGTGCTGTTCACCGGCGTCAGCTGCCTCTGACCACATCGATTACATTTTTGTAACATTATCAGTTGATTTCAGTCAGATATTTCCCATCTGAGACAATATATATACAATATATACATACGTTCAAACAGTTAATGTTGCAAAATTTGCTTCCTGTACATTGAATACTAGACATTGATAAACGTAAGCGTCCATTTGTTTGTGTATTTAATTTCTTACAAGGAAGGACTCAGAACCCAGCTAGGGGAGCATGCCCCCCGGATTGAAACTTGTGAGATCAAACGAAAATACTTGTTCATGTAAACAAAAAGTGAAAAAAAAAATGTGGTCATTCGTTAAAAAAAAAAAAAAAATTGCTCAAAGTTAAAGTCCAAGACTTACACAATAAATTAGTTGTTCATTCAAAGTATCTAAAAATAACAAATCTTTTGAAAGTAATCAGAACATTCAAGCTAACTGGCCAACATTATCATTTTTTTAAAATCTATTTATTTAGCACTATAGATGCACTGTGGTCTCCTGTAAAACATTTCCATTACCACTAACTTTGAAGTCCTCGAGCCACAGCACATCGCACTGCACATTAATTGTACATCATCACGTCACCGACTGCATCCAGAAGCATCAGTGTCTTATTTGAGCATCCGTCCGCATCTCCGCGACGCTTTTGATGCTGACAAAGGCTGTTGTGTGTGCCTGTGTGGCATCGCGCCGGCTCGGTTGGAGGACAAGGGTAGAGCGAGCGAGCGGGCTGAGCAGGCTATGTCATGACAAGCGCTGGCAGAACACGGGGACAAAACCATTTGAAAGTAACGGTATGGAATAGTTTCAACTTCGAATGGCTTCTTCTTTTTCTTCCGGCTTGTCCCGTTAGGGGTCGCCACAGCGTGTCATCTCTTGCCATCTTAGCCTATCTCCTGCATCCTCCACTCTAACACCCACTGTCACAACATCCATCAACTTTTTCTCTGGTCTTCCTCTTGCTCGTTTGCCTGGCACCTCCATCCTCAGCACCATTCTACCAAAATACTCAACTCTCTCGCCGCTGGACATGTCCAAACCATCGAATGACAAATTGAAAATGTTCTTTTTTTTCTATGTTTGACCTGCAACAGCCTGGTGAACAGTCTAACCGACCTGTGACCCTAAATGGGCACAGGACATGTAGAAAGTCGATCGATGGACGCATTTACCCGTGCCTTCCATTTTCGCTGTGAGGTAGCTGGATATTGAACATTATTGAGCTCGTGAATATGAACTTAAACAGTAATACATGCATAATTGAACCCTTAGGCATGTCAAACTCCTTTTTTGTTGGGGGACACATTGTAGTCACGGTTTCCCTCAGAGGGCCAGAAAGCTCTTTAATCGTCTCATCATATTTACACGAGGCATGTTTGAACTATTTTTGGAATCAGAACTCAAGGCTAATGGGTTTTTCAACCATTGTTCATGTTTGGAAACACAAAAATGCTGATAAGTGAATGACTCTTAATGATGAAGCAAAAACAATAAACCATCTCAAGCTTAACTCTGTGAGTGAAAAATGCAGTGACTAAGATTGCTGCTTGTGCCTGGGAGGCGGGTCTCTTCATATCAGGCATGAAAGCAGTTGACGTTCCTTTCTTTTTTTTTTATTTTTTTAATTTATCTGTGTCCGCTTATTGTTGCTCGAGCCACAATTGTACTAGGACACCAGGAAAAATCCACGAGCATTCCTTTCATACATTGGAATTCCGTTTTCGGGGGGAGGAAATTGAGACGCCAGAGCCGACTATGACTCTGAAGTGTCCTACGGCTGTCGGACTAAATCTCCTACAACATTTCGAGCGAATTTGCTCTAAATATAACAATATTAATTTCCCACTGGTCTTGCATACACAAGTACCTGGAGCAATGCATTAATAAAGAACTGGCGTAAAGGGAGAGAAATGTGGAAAACAATGGAAAATTAAAATTTCATACAGCATCCAAGTAAAATATGTATTTTCATCCATGTATATAACTAATATTTCTGCCCATCTATTGAAGTACATCACACTTGGGGAAGTCAAGGTCCAATAAACCAAATGATTCCTTACTATCACTTTAAAGGAACCAGCTACCCTGAACAAGCAAGTCTTTTTTTTTAAGCGCCAAAATCAGCACAAATTCAACACAAGTAAGCAGCGGGGTGAAAGCCCCCCCCCCCCCCTCCCCCCACTACCACCCTCCCCTCCCCCCAGCGCAGGAAAACAGCTGAATGAAGCTAAAGCCGATATTTGAGAGCATGGCTGTGTCCACTATTGCACAGTGCAGGAATCGTGTGTGTGTGCGTGTGTAAAATGTGTCATAATCTTTGTACTGTCTTTCCAAAAACGCTAACTGATGATGACATTTCATGCTTGTGATCGGTTCCAAGCCTTTTCATGATTATTATTAGATGTCTTTGCTGATTGTCAAGGAGAAAGCAACTGTCCTGTTGTCAATCCATTTTTCATCCCACTCATCCTCATGAGAGTCGTGGGACAGCCAGAACTTATTGCAGCTGATTGAAGGTGACATTTACACCTATTGGCAATTTAGAGCCTTCAGCGCACGCAAAATTTATGTTTTGGGAACGCGGGAAGCAGCCACAGCACACAGGGACAAACCACGTACGTCCGCGCAAGGAATAACATACAAACTCCGAGATTCAAACCGCAAACCCCAGAAATGACGGACCGGCCAAAAACTTTTCCACGTAATGTTGCAGCCGTTTTAAGTTCAAAGGTTACCTAAAGGGACCTGTAAACGTAGTCTATGTGTGTGTTTCTTTCGGCTTGTCCCTTTCGGGGTCACCACAGCGTGTCATCTCAGATGAACGCACATATATGTTTGGCATGTGCTGCACCAAAATACTGAATAGAACATGATGACACATGATATTCTGAGCATTTACATTAATAAAATGCTTATCGTCACGTAAAGTACTCTCTTTTACAGGGTACCATTCGGCAGTGGGGTGTATTTGTTAAAATTCACAGAACGTGTGCCACCATTAACTTTAGGCTTTGTCGCCATTACAGTATTTAAGATAATCATAATTACAGCTCAGTATATTTGACCATCAAACACAGTCAGCCCATTTTGGAGCATCATGGAAACGATAATCCTCACCAAAGCCTCCAAAAGGGTGCTGATGCATTCTCGATGAAATCCATTTTAAGTGCTTGTCTCATGCGGTCCGAAACTGAACACGGTGGGCAGACAGGATGTTTACCTGTGAGCAACACTCCTGTCGAACTAATGACAACCTGCTGAGATGCCATGAACAGGAAGAAAAGAAAACAAAAAGATGGAAGCGGTTCTTTTTTTTACCATCCTGTTTTAAAAGGATGTCAGAAGTGAGGCTGTGCTCCTTTTTTTGGGCGCCCTGTGCACTTTCAGCCACTCTCGTGGGAAAGGTGCTGTAATAAAATAGGCAGGGCCTTTTGGAAAGTCACCGCTCTCTGCCACGGAGAGGTGAGGTAACATGACGGATACTGCTTCTTTGCGTTCCCTTGACAACCAGGGCAGCTTTGCAACGAGAGAGGCTCCGCGAGCTGCCTTTGATCATCTCGCTGGCAAGAGTTTGTGTGAGAGTTGGGCTGGACCTCTCCCGGTGAGTGCACACGGAGCGGTGGACCAGGCTGACTGTTTGTGGCAATCTGCGGAAGCTCAGAACGAGTTAAAAAAAGGGAAAACCAATCAGAACAATGAAGTATTTGAACTCGTGGAGACAGCAATTCATACAACACACTACACCAAACGACACTCCGGTCATCGCTTGAACGTTGCTCGGATCTTTGCCCAGCCCACGTGATCGTATCATGGCTGAGGCATTTATTGAGCAGAGGCTGGCTCGCTTATGGACGCACTTTTATAAATAAATGTTTACTCGGTTGTTAAATTCCACAGGCACTGCACAGATCGTCCCATTTGTTTAGGTGATGTATTTTGGTCAGTGTTTGTAATTTGTTCTTTGATCAAAAATAAGTCTGGAGGGGAAAAAAAACAAAGATTACATCGTAGAGAGATTTTGGAAAGCAAATTTGGTAATTTATGTGAATTTATGATCATTTGTCTTGTTATCCTTCAGATGTTTGGCAGTTAGGGTAAACAGTGGACCCCAGCATACTTGTGGTTCTGCACCCACGGATTCACCAATTCACTCATTTCATAATCTTTTTAATGTCTCTCTTTTTTACTTTTTTGGGGATAAGCAACCCCCAAAAATGCTCTTTGGTGATTTATCCTTGCTTCTGTAAAAATGTGTTTTTGGAAGCATTTGGCATGGGTGTGTATTATCTGTGAAATGTTGCTCGTCACAATCTGGTCCAGTCCACCCCCCCCCCCCTCAAAAAAAAGCATGTGTTCACTGCACCTCCAATATCACATACAATGCACACATGCACGTACGTAACCCAATGGTCTGGATAGGTCAGATCCAGCTCAACAAATGCAAAAGAAAACTATCCCCACAATTCCTCACAACATGGCAAACTGACAAGACATTTTTTTTCTTTTTTTGTCATTCTAAACATCCTACATCATGTTGAGGAAAATACATTTTGGTTCTTGGAAAGCACAATGTAAATACTGGCGTTTTTTTTCTTTTCTTTTCAAAGAGCCCACACCCCCTTGCTGGCCCGTCGAACAATGCCACCGCAACAAAACAAATCTGAGTTGGATAGAGAAGAATAAACTCCGCTGTGTTTGTCTTTGGGAGTGCTGCTGCTTAAGGATTGCCTCGTATCTTATCTCCAACCTCCTTCCTGTTAACACAATACTGTTAACACTTTCAACTCGGTTTTGAACACTCGTAAATGGGATCAGTCAACAGCTTATTTAGTGACTGCAGGTGAATGCTAAGCCCTTTGTTACGGCTTGAGATAATTGTGTGTGTGTGTGTGTGTGGGGGGGGGGTTAGTTATTTTATTTTATTTTTTTTTTATTTTGTTTTTAGACTCGGTGAAGATTCCTGGCTACAGATACATGCTCATAAAACCCCAATCTGAATCAGCTTTAATGGCCAAGTATGTAACAACACACATGAAATTTGTCTCCAGCAAGTCGGTGCTGCCCTGGTACGACATTCAGAACAAGGAACAAACACACTAATAAGAACAAAGACGAGACATTCAGTTACAGATGTACAAGATGCACAGTCTTCTTCATTTGGAACAGTTAAGAGTCAGTCAGTGCTCCACATTATGTTAAGCTAATGTACAGCGTGCCCTTACACGTTCGTGGTTCCAGTTATAAACCAGTGCAATGACAATTGTGCAAAGGGAGCAGTTTAAAGTGATGAATCGTGCGATAGTCTAAAGAATATATTACTAATGCTAATACGGATTTGACGAGCAGGATCTGAGGGTGTGTCCCAACAAGGGCACAAGGCAGAAACTCGTAGCTTCGCTGATCAAGAGTTAAATGACTTAATTGCCAGATGGAAAAAACTGTTCAAATGCCTGCTAGTTTTGACTTGCATTGATCTGTAGCACATAGTCAACAGAAGGAGCTGGAAGAGCTGGTGGCTAGGATGTGGAGGGTCTGTAAGCATCCTGCTCACTCTTGACCTAGTTCGCGTTGCGTGCAAGTCCTCAATAGTGGGTAGCGTGGTGCCGATAATCCGTTCAGCTATTTTGATTGTCCGTAGCAGTTGGAGTTTATCCTTTTTTGTGGCAGCCCCTTAGTGGAGGTACACCGTACTGATTGGTTGACTGCTGTGCATAACTGTCTCAGCAGCTCGCGCCACAGGCCGTGTTTCCTCAGAAGCCGCAAGAAGTATATTCATTGCTGGGCTTTTTTGAGGATGGAGTTGATGTTCGTCTCCCACTTCAGGTCCCGTGAGACTGTAATTCCCAAGAACTTGAAGGTCTCGACGGTTGACACAAGACCGTTAGTTAAAACACAAGTAATCATGAAATGTATTTATTTGGAGATAGAGGTGTTTATTGTTTCAAGTCACCGTCTTTCACTAAGGAAACAAAATGAAAAGGTCAACTTTGTGCAGACTTAAGCTATCTCTTCCGAAATGACAGTCTCATTTATTTAGTCCAGTACAGACAAACAGTACAGAAATAGCTGCTGGCGTGTGCTGAATCATATCATCAGGCCACCTCGGTGACGACGCTGCCTACTACGTCCCACGTCACACGTCGTATCTGTCAACGGTCAGGAAGGGTTAGCTTCTCTGCAAAGTCGCACACCCTCAGCACCCACACCCAAAAAACCCTCCTCGTTTCAGATGGATGGATACTGCAATAGAAGGAGCGCTTCAGAGTGAAAGATGTCCCCAAAAGCGCTAACCAATGGAGCTTGACTGGTGGTGACGATGCCTTGCTGGAGGGCATCTCGGCAGCACGTCTCCAAACTGCTAGTTGCCATTCTTTCCCCCCTTGATGCCTGCATTGTCTTCCAAGACTTCTCTGAGTCATAATGCCTCCTAGGAGCCTGCTTGAGCAAGGGGACCTAATTGAAGATTTCAGTCCCTGATCAGCGGCTGAGGTCCATTCAACACGTTCCTGCATGTACTTTGAGGCTACTCTCCTATCTTTCTCACGACCCTCCTCGCTCCATAAGACAAGATCAAGGAGCTCCAGACCCCAGACCGATCGAGGTCATTTTGTGACGCAACAGTTTTCACCTTCCCATGGAGTCTTTTGCTGAGGCTTTTGCAACTCATCTCAGCAAGATGGCGCACAGCTGTGTTTCACATGGACACCAGCCACTCTCTTGGGAGCCAGAATTCTGGTTGACTTGTAGAGAATCAAATGCTTAGTTAACTCAATAAAATTCCCAACATTTCATCACTTTCATATTGTGTATTTACTAATATTCCATAATCAACGAACAATAAAAACTGGAAACTGTTAAGTTTCTTCAACAAACTTGAGCAGGCAAGGACAATATTATTTCTCCCTGATTCTTGCATGTAAAGAAGGCTTTTTATACGACTTGCAGTGTGTTCTATTTCTGCAATTCACTCCGATCCCATCAGTCATTCAATCATTAATATTGAAAACGGAGTCACTCACGGTTTAGTGGTTGACTCGCAGGCTAAGTTCAGTTCAGTTCCTACTCAGTGACGGTGTAAAAGGGTTGCCTGGGATTGGCAGGCAACCAGTTTAGGGTTCCCTATGTCCTAAAACGGCATAAAAAGTACAGGAAATGGATGGATAGTTTTTGTGAGTTTGAGATCATTTACAAATGCATCATACAGAAAGCTGGTTCTAAAATTTGGAACATTTCTGCATAGCCTGTTGCGAGAGTTGTAATTAAAAGGCACACTGATAGTGCTCAAGGTACACTTGCTGATCATGTGAGCATCGAGAACAAATTCAGCTTTGAGGCCATTGTGTTCATGCTGACCTTGCTGACCTTTGACCTGTCCACCTATTGACGCTCACGAGTCCATGAAAAAGGGACATTGGTCTTTTGAAAAGTCCATTTCGAGTCATTGTTCCGGCCTGTGAGATCAGAAGGTCTCAAGTTACGAGAAACTCTTGGTGGTTATTTTTCATAGAGTTGCAAGTGCATATTGCATGTTGTTATTTGCTCTAAATAGAGATTTTAGTGGCCAACATTGGATATAGATGATGAAGATGTGAGTATTAACTTACTCTTGTCTTCTTGCTGAAAAAAGTCACTTGTGTCAAACTCCACTGCATCTCGACTGCATCCTTGTCGGACACTGACAGCAGCACTACTGCTACTGGCAAGCATGCACAGTCGTTGTCAGCTATGTGTCACTGAAAAAGGTCAAAAGAAGAGTTAGTTCAGATTAAAAATATGTTTGCGAGAGGAAACCTTTTTGGCAATCAGGCCAACAAGTTCAGTTTTCTGAATCACGTTTGTACATGTGCCGTAAGAAAATTGAATGGACCAGCGAAAGAGAAGGGAAAGGTGCGGAGCAGTCAAAACACATGAAATAGAGTAAGATAATAAAATTACTTTCATCTGAAGAAAGCTTTCGAAATCATTTAAAAGGAGATTTAAGTGTTTCACAGCCTATCAGCGGTCTGCCCAGGTTGTACGAGAAGTTATAATATTTCTGGATTGTACGATGAGACCCGCGTTCGATTCAGTGCCCTGAGAAGGCGACTCGTGTACTCTGCGTTAATGTTTCATCACCTGGCAGCGAGATGTTTAGACTAACTAGAGGCCTTTGAACTCACATGAAATTAAAATCTGATGAACTCATTTCATGGAACTGTCGGGAGTAGTTACGTACTTATTAAGCCAATTAATGGCTTCCCTTGATAGGTACCTCTGTTTTTTTCTCCAAAAAGAGAAAGCGGTCCTTTGTCTCCGAATGCAGTCACGAAGGGGACATGTAGGAGCGGCGGCAGACGGGTTGTGTAGCTTCTGCCAGATATTAAACATCCTCCTCTTTGATTCCCAGTCTTTCCCGACACATAAGTGCTGAAAAGTCCTTACAGGGATGAACAGGAAGCTTTCCTTCATGTTTTTTTTGGCTTTTCTCTCTCCATCTGCATGTATATCACCGAGAAGCTGATGTCTTCCTGCGTCTGCACATCACAAAGAGCCTTTTGATTCCTTAATGGTGGCAAACAACAAAAGAAGGGAAGGGCAGCGCGATTAATAACGTAAAAGGAGATAGGAGTAGGGAAACAACAAGCAGCTCGTGTGATTTGTGGTTGTGGTTGTGTAAATAGTCCGCTAAATGACATTACCTCGCATCAGTTTCTAAATGGTTGGAAAAAAAAAATGTCCACGCACACAAAACGTAGTCATGGAGTTTCACAAAGGTTTTTTTTTTTTCTTTGTTTAGGCCCTTGTAATAAAGCACAATCAAGCACAAAACAATGAGAGTGAGAGGTATTGTTATGTTTATCATATGTGTTGTTAGTTCAGTGGAGACGATGTACAGTGGTGCCTTGGTTCTCGAACACAATCCGTTCCAGAAGGCTCGTTGAAAACCAAAACGTTCAAAAAAACCAAAGCACGTTTTCCCATAACAATGAATGGGAAATGAAATAATGCGCTCCAAGCCTAAAAAATATTTTTTTAAAAGCGATTTTTTTCGTTTTTCCTGGTAATAAACTGCAGAGTAGAAATACATGTATAGTTTAAATACTTTAATTAATTAAATCACTTAAGAAATATATTTATTTTGTGCTTAAAATGTATGCTTTAGCCTAGTAGAGTATGCTAGGCTGGGAGTGCATTGCCGTATCTGTAGCGACTCGGCCCCCAGCCTTTTAAACCTTTTTTTTTTTATTAACAAAAAGTGCAGAATAACTTTAAACGAGCAATAATGAGGGGAAAAAAAACTAATTGTTTTTTATTTGCACAGAAGGTACGTTACGTAAAAAATAACACACTTGCAACTATAGGTAGGGTTAATGGAAAGAGCAAATGAAAAAAGCAATGCCAAAAAAACAGTTTCAGATGTCTTCGGTGGTGGTGACTCGGCCCTTTTTCACAAAGAACAACTCTGTTTGTTTCTGTCGTCTTTTAAGCACTTTTCTGAAGTGGCTCATAACATCATTAAAATTTTGCAGTGCTCTGCAACATTCAGCTTTATTCAGGTGATGAAGTTCTGCAAAATTATGGATGTCATTCCATTTAGCTCAGATAGCTTTAATATCAGCACTTGAGACATCCTTCCTGCTTTCAGCCTCATCAGACGACGTCTCCTCCCTTCCTCGCCAACATTATACGATTTTTTTGTTGTTGTTGAGATTATTGCTAAAATAAAATGCACTACTACAGTAAAGTAACATGTCATGGAGTAATTTAATTTTTCAAATGAGCTCATCCTGTCTATTCCCATAGTCAGCCGCACACCGAGCGATGTGGAAATAACGCAACTGAACAATTCAGCCGCATCACATGTATGTCCGCAACTAATTTTTATTAGTTCCGGACCATCTGCAACTAGTTTGGCGGTGATTCCTGAATGTGGAATTGCAGGAGAATGGGATCGTAACGGCCAATCAAAATGCCAGGTTATGTCATGTGATCTCTGACAACCAAAACTACATTTGCAGACCCCAAGTGAGATTGAGCCAACTAGCCAACCTAATGTGTCTTTTTTTTTTGTTTAAATATTTAACTATGTCATTTTGACCTGTCGCTAAAATCTCAAGCATTTTGGAGCTGTTTTTGCCCCCAAAATGAATCCATGGAATCCACGGTGTCATTGCCAACAGCCTCTCAAAGATGTCCTTGAGAAATTTGCAAAGGATGCGTGACCCCCATCTGGAAACCTGGTAAAAAGATTGAAAAATGCCATTTTACAGAAGCGGGGGCTTTATGCATGGCCTGTCCTTTCATCTCATTTGTTTCCTCTCTTTGTATTGTCGGCTGACGCAGAAATTTGTCTACAGTGGCGTAGGGGATCCGCAATTTCCTTGATAATCTTGACATGTTGCTTGTGGTCCAATAAAATAATATCGCTGTTGGTTCGAAACATTGGCAGGCCTCGCCTTGTTTTGCAGAAAAACGGTCTCCTATGACTATAAAATGGTTGCAATGTCAACACTTACAAAGAGGCCATTTATTAAAAAGGCATATGTCGTTTAATGTTCAACGGTATCACATTCTTAACATCACCTATGACACATTTCACAAGTTGACATCCTGAAAAGCATACAACTCGATATATATGATAATACATAAATAATACCATGACGGTGCAGCTCATGTCAATAGACACATTCAGTGCATAAAATACATGTGGATCATGTGCATTAAAAACAGCATAGAAATATAAGTTAATGCATCACGAAACGATGGAAAAAAAAAATACACAGCTTCCTTGGTCATCCTGACAAATCCGTCGGGAAGATGGCACCCATCTCCCGTCAAGAATACAGAAGCGGTCCCGCTGGATGATCAGAGAGGAGTCCGTAGGATGTAATTCACAGTCAGTAGCATTCGGTGCATCAGACTCTGTGATCCATGAAACCAGTTGCAGTCGAAAGTAAGAGATGGGGTGCTTCGGGAACGCTCGCTTATGTGTGTGTGAATTTGGATTGCAGCAATCATGGAGACGTGCTGATCCGTGCAATTTTCAATCGTTTGCGGTGTGTGCGTGCCAGAATGCAATGAAGTGCATGGGGTGCTCTCGCTTATTGGGTTACACTCTCCACTGTCACTGTTGCCGCAAGACTGTGGGGAGGGAGGGGGGAATCCTCAGCATGGACTCAAGGTCACATGGACAGTGAAGATGGGCAACACACGCCCTCTCTCTACCTGCATGGACTTTGAGATGGGGGAAAAAAAAAAAAAATAAGGCCAAGTACTGACTACTTTGACCGCTGGCTTTGAAACTGAGCTGGTTTTTATGACTCAGTTGTGCTATTCATAGCTTTGTGCTGTTCTCATGTGCCATTGAAAGCGAACGAGGCGTCACGTGTCGCGTTCACGCGACCGGAGCCACTCACGCTGATATTAGCGGAGACTTAATTTGCTTGACATTGTTCAAGGTGGATGGACTCCTGCAAAGTGCATGAGGATGTGTTTGTGTCGTGTATGTGTGTGTGTGTACTTTTGATGTGATGCTGGGAAATATCAGGGCAGGGGCCTGACTGCACTGGTCACTGAGTACTTCATGACACATTCATAAAGCGGACGTATTACCTGCTTATTCACTACGCATGCATGCATGCATCCTGATCAACCCTTATACACCTCCAGGGTGCTCTTTTTAGACCCTTGTCATGTGTGTTATAAGAAGACTGGGGCCACCCGGTGAGCGATGCATGCACTACGACATGTGTAACCGTTTTGGAGACCATGCGGCCACAAAACCAGGAATGATGTTCAATGTTCATGAGTGTCGCAGTGCAGCACGGGCGCTTCGTTCTTAATTGAGCCGGGAGAGTCCCAAGGCCATGGCCAGGCCGGCCATGAGGAGCCTGGAGCTGACCGAGACCACCGCACTTCCAGATCGGAACACCCGGCGGCCATTGAGGGGCTGCACTGGCCTGAAGGTCCCCACCATTGCCTTCCCATCATGAAACTTGAGCTCAGAGAAAGCCCGCAGCTGATGGAGAAAAATGGCATCAAAATTGTCAGAATATTTAGTCCATCAGATTTGGTATGTAGTGTTTTTTTTTTTTTAGACATACAGTACGAACAATATGTTAACAGAAGTTAATTGTGGCATTCCACAAGGCTTTGTGCTTGAACCACTATCACTCGCACTGTTGTTGCCATCCAGTGAAATTGACGGACTTATTTTTGTGTGCTACCTTTTTCCATTGAATAAAATAAATGACTAAAATCTTACATTGAGTAAGATTATACCCCATATATACGTAAAGCTTTTTAATGCACATGTATGAAAAATATATGTACACAAATAGTGTACACACGTGTGTGTGTGTGTGCGTGTACGTATGTGCACTCTACTTAAAAAAAACCTACAATTAGGAGTTGTATGTATGAGTTAATGTGGAAAAAAAAAACCTCCAACAGCATTATTTGTTATGCAGATGACTCCAAACTATATTTGTAAATGTGACCTTATGACACAGAAGCAGTTTTTCAAGCAGACATGAAAGCATGTCATCTAACGAGGTCTCTTGAAGGACTGAAGACCGTGAACATTTAACTAACTCCCACGAGAATCTGCGTCTCCCCCCCACATAACTGCATCGTCAAACCACACAATTTGTGTTCCCCTTTTGATTTTTTTTCCCCACTCATCCTAACCTGTTCAAAGCTCAGCGGGATGGGATTCTCAAATAAGGTCCAAACCACGGCCTCCGTGCAGCCCGGTGTGGTCAAGGACCCCTTATAGCGGTAGAAGGAGGTCAGGTTGTGCTCAGGTGGAATGAGCTGTGCCAAGGATGTAGGAGGCAGAGAGGTATTGGCGTCTTAAAAAAAAAAAAAAAAAAAAAAAAAAGAAGAAGAAGAAGTAACAACAATGTATCGACTATGGCCCATTTATTCACAAGTAAACCTGTTCGGATTGGACATCAGCACTTACTTGTGGTTTTGATGCTCCGCAGAGCGCTGATAATGGGGTCGTACTTTCGGTTCGCACTGTTGGACATCTTGAAAGTGGAAAGTTACAGATTTCATTTCAACTGAGCGTCCACCAGGCCGACGGTGTGATTTTTGAAAAAGTATGGGAAGCAAATGATTACCTCGTAAAAAAAGCCCAAGACTGCAACGCCTTCTGGATCTGCAAGTGCTGTCACCAAATCGTTGTATCGATGCTTCATGTGCACGATGTGCAGCTGCACGACAAAAAAAGTTACGTGACCACTTTTTCCACACCGGAGGGTGGGGGCTATTTTGTATCTTTCTGCAAACGGAATGACAAAACTATCCTAGCTTTATCAGCCTGTACACATTTCAACATTAAGTGGGCCAAAAAGTCACACTTCAACAAAAGCTAAAAATCTGAGGAATGCGGCTCGTGTGACGAAATTCAACTGTTAATAAAAACCCTCAGAGCTGCTCACATGCCCTGAAAAAAAATAAGAAAATGAGATACTGAATGGCATGGTTCAGCTAGGGCTATGTAATAATTTTACCTTTAGTTAACAGCTACAAAAATCATTTGGCTGGTACACGTACACAAAAATCCAACTTTGTTCATCAATCTCTGCAAGCAGCATGCAGTGGCAGGGAGAATTAAAAAACAAAACAAAAACTGTTTGATTAGATCACTGAAGGTACAATAAACCTGTGGCATCCACCAGTTGCCATTCACACAACAGAACAAGTTTTCCTATGAGTATTACCTTTGCGCGCAATTCAGTTTTCTCGGTGATAAAATCAAGTTGTGAGGCCATCATTATCTCATTATTTTTTTGTTTGGTGTTGTGCTATGAGATTTTTCTTGTGCAAAATTGGGTGGTTCGGCTCAATAAAGGTTGGGAAACCTTGTCGTCAGCCATGAAACACGTCATTTTTAAGATTACATGAAATTATGTAATTTGGTAGATGTTTGGGTCTAGAATGAAACTCATTTTACCCAACATTGTATGACTCAGTCCAATCAATAAAAAAATAAAATAAATTAACAATGTCATTTTGATAAGTGGCGGCATGGTGGATCAGCTGGTAAAGCATTGGCCTCACAGTGCTGAGATCCTGGGTTCAATCCCAGACCCGCCTGTGTGGAGTTTGCATGTTCTCCCCATGCCTGCGTGGGTTTCCTCTGCGCACTCCAGTTTCCTCCCATATTCCAAAAACATGCAACGTTAATTGGACACTCTAAATTGCCCCGAGGTGTGATTGTGAGTGTGCCTGTTGTCTGTCTCCATGGGTCCTGTGATTGGCTGGCAACCAGTTCTGCCTCCTGCCTGTTGACAGCTGGGGTAGGCTCCAGCAATCCCAACGACACCTCATGAGGATAAGCGGCAAAGAATTTTTTTTTTTTTTAATAAGTTTCAGTTGTGGCCACAAACGAGCCATAAGGTACATGCGAGGTAATCAGTATATTATTGGTGTTGTATATTTAATGAGCAGAATTCAGGAATTATAAAACCTTGGGAGGTTTTGCTATATCGACAATCAGAATGGTGACAAAAAAAAAAAAAAAAAAGGCACGTATATTTGATGAAAAGTACCGCACAGTACCTCCATGGGATACTGCTCCCCATCAATGGTGTGTTCAGATCCCGGGCCGCCATTGTTGCCCCAGTGCAGGTGGAACTGGACGGCCTTGTAGGTGCTGGGCAGACCCCCACCCGAGATGGTGCTGAGGTGAGGGACGCCAACTTGAACTGGGAGAAGACAAGACAAGCGTCACACGGCCACGCCCGGACTTGGCGACCCTCACAAGGCTGACTTGGCGCTCACCCGAGTGGCCGTTGTTCTTGATGGTTCCTCGGAAGATCTGCTGGTAGTTGGCGAACTCAACGGGGGTCAGACGCTCGTCTTTCAACGTCTTTCTGGTGACGATGTTGATGGGCGATTGGGACTTTCCGGCGCAGGCGCCGTTTGCGTGGTTCCACTTTTCCGGCGCTGCAACACACAGCGACGTGAGCTCTCTTTTTGGAGTTTGGTTATTTGATGTTCCAAAATGGGTTGTAATAAATCTTACCATTACACTGACGCTCACAGGTGAACTGTGACTGATAGCACCAGTCTGAAAGAGAAAATAACATGACTGAAACCATTTTGCGGATAATGAATTCATCTTTTCAACACAAGTGCTCTTCTATATTTAACTCCACTCTTGTCGGCGGCCATACAAATTCCCTACATACCGGATCTGTAATTATATTCTCAAATCTTTTTTTCCTTCCTATCAGAATAAACACAGATACAATCTCTTACATGAGTGGGGACACGTTGTCACATGCTTTGTCAGTAAAGTTTATTAATATTTCACAATCGGAGGGCATGTTGCCGCCCCCATACTCTGAGACAAATATCTGACCAATCAAATATTTATGTACAACACTCATGCCATTGAAAAAAAAAAAAAAAAAATTGCGAGAGGGTTTCCAGCTCTGTTAATAGAATTGTAACGAAGGCTTCTCGCAGGCTTTGAGAAGGAAGTCTTTGCCATGTGAACCTTTTCCTCTCACTCACGCACAAGAATGGTTGCTAAAAAACAAACTCCCACCAGCACTTCTGCAGTGGCAGGCATTGTGATTCATGTCAAACCTATCGAGTTCCTGATGTGATCTTATCCACTGCACCCTGTTTATTTTAGTGATATGGCAACCGCGGTCGGCGGGAGACTGGTTAGCCCATCCGTCTCGCAGCGCTGAGAACCCGGGTTAGAATCCGGCCGTGCCTGTGTGGAGTTTTACGTGTTCGGCGCGTGCCTGTGTGGGCAACAACAGCAATTGCTCATTAAAATTGGAATTGGATTAGGTCACATCCGCCCATCCATTTGCCATGACTGCTTATCCTCATGAGGGTCATCAGCCAATCGCAGGGCACCTAGTGGCAAATTAGAGTCTTCAGTTTAGCTACCATACATGTTTTGGGGACGTGGGAGGAAAGCCACGCAGGCGCGTGGACAACTTGCAAACTCCAAACAGGTGTGGCTGGGATTTGAACCCCAGTCCTCAGAACTGTGAGGCAGATGTGCTAACCACTGTAATACTATGACACACTATATTGTAATACAATACTACATTTATTTGTTTATTTGAAAATAATATTCTAAATTGCAGTGGCCCATTGATTCAAGAATTGGGCCCGACCAATGATATCACCCCTTTTCAAATCGCCAAAAATCGCTGGTTTTGTTGCTATTTTTTGCAGATTTATTTTTACACATTAACACATGACATTCAAACGGAGATTTTTTTTGCCCATTTTTCTTTTTAATAAGGTTTGATAAAACACTGAATGGCAACATATTGTAAAGCAGTCAAATTTTTTGCCTGTAATTCATATCTTCACAGTATGTATTTTTGTAGGCTTTAATGCACCAATTTATTCATTATACGTTTTAAAAAAACATTCTTCTGATTAATTGGTTCTTGGAATTTTATTCTGCCAAATATCGGAATTAGCTTTGGCCCGAAAAAAAAAAATAAAAACTCCATATTGGTCGAGCCCTAGTTCAGTGAGCCCCAAACTATAAAACTATCGAGTTTTAGACTGCCTTTTTGAGCCCACATTGTATTTGCTTATGTTTGTTGAACTGGACAAAGAGTTAAACACACAAATGAAAACCCTCACAAGGAGCACAGTTGAACCTCTTGACACTCAGCCACGCCCTTGGCTTAATTATACAAAATAAAAACTTTTTTTTTTTCCCCCCACGGAATGCTCTTTTCCCATCTTTTACAGTCACAATTTTACTCTGCAGCGCAAACATATGTTGAATGTTACTGAAATATTGTAAATTTGATCAATGTACTTTAAAAAGTAAAAATAATTTTATTTTCTCCGCAAGCCTTTATATTATACTGTGCACTTCAAATTCGATTTGAGTACAATGTTCAGTTTTGACGTCTCTCTCTCTCTCTCTGTGTGTGTGTGTATATGTGTATATATATATATATATATATATATACACACACACACACACACACACACACACGAATGAGGGATAAAATATTATATTAGCCTCATTCCGAATGAGGCACTTCTATATCACGGTGAACTATTAAACTATTACCTAACATTACCTTTGTAAAGGCATCGGTGACGTTATTGCAGGCTCGGCGCATTGTGCGCGTTCTTATAATAAACAGTGACTTAAAAGGGCTGTTTGAGTCAAGCCAATCAAATCGTTGTCCGCACAATTGTCGACCAATCAGAGGTCGTCACGAATCCGCCGACGGGCGCAGGAGCGAAAGGAACAATCTGAATCAGATGTCATTGTATCTGCGAGGAAACCGTCAAGAAAAGGGACAAAAGCAACACGGGAGGGAAAATAAACACTCCACGTCCCCTTTTAAGATCGTGCGGTACTTTTGGGGTGGGTGGAACAATCTTCCGGTCTACTGCCGTCTCAGGCCGCGGAGACAGACTTCAGACGCACGAACGCCGCATTTTCTCACGTAGCATCAACCCGAGACCACGTAAAAAAGGCACGAAAACAGGTGCCTTTATTCAGCCGTCGTTTGTTCGCCAATCAGTGGAAACGAGGGAGGGACACATCGCTTTATTCATCCATTCTCTCTCGCTCTCCTTCTCTCTGGATACGCAAACACTTCACGTGATGAAAAGTCGCTCACTCAAACCTGCCCGTCTGACTTTTTTAACTGTGACGTATATAAATAAAAAAAAAACACGGATAAAATGCATTATTAACGGAACAGAACACGAGTTACTCTCATTACCCAGCCAAAATAAGGCTCGTTTTGACAATATCGATCCCCCGCAAATGTTTATTTTTCAAACCCCGTCCTTTGTTGTAACACAACGGAACAGAAAATTAACTTTTCATTATATTATTAGTGGAAAGAGTCGTTGGATGCAGCATCGGCAATAAGCATATATCCTGCCAATTGAGCGATTAAATATTCTTTTCTTTTCTTTTCTTTTTTTTTTTAAATAAAAAGACCGGATTAGACCTTGTACAGCGTATTAGAGCTGGGGCGCGAAGGTCCATTTGAGGTGGAACCCCCGCGTGAAGGTTCTGCCCCAGAAAAAAACCAAAACAAAATCCAAACTCGTCATTGACTCGTGAGCAGGTGCGCCACGCAAGCGGGGGAGCGAGCGAGGCAATCACCCATCATCGGGTCTCTGGACCAGCTCGGTCCAGGACGCGGGACATCCACTCGAACCTGTTCCTTGTCTGCTGTTTTAGGCTTTAAAAAAAAAAAAAAAAAAAAAAAAAAGACATTCCGCAGGTACTGAATCAACTTTGTCAATATGGTTAAAATAAATAAAGGAAAAAAAATGGTGGGCAGCGGGTTGGAGGTGGTGGGCACTGTACTTTGTGACTCAACCTTGATCTGGACAGTTTTTACATACATTTTACTCCTGCATACATTAATAACGCAATGTAGATACATATATTTTTTAAAAAGGCATGTTTTTTTTCATTAATCTTATCTTTCACTATTTCCGTCAAATAGAAATATGAACAATAGTACATTGAAAATGCTTACATTTAACGCATTTAAAACATACAAAAAAAAAAAAAAAAAAAATCAGGTACCTGAACCAAATGGGGAATGAGGAAAAATACCCATTTAACCAATTAATTATTTTGCGGAGTCAAAATGTAAACAGAGAAAACCTAAAGTGGTTTCCAAGTGTGGATGAGGCAGGTCGACTCACCCCCCGCCGCGTCGCAGAAGGTCCAGCAAGATGCCAGGAGGGCGACCACCGAGGGGAGATGCTGCATCTGCATGTCGGGACAGGTGGAGGTAACGCAGTGGCTCGCTCGTGCAGGTCGCCCGCTTGCAGGGGGGTCTTATACTTTGCCATCAGCGTGCCACACGGCAGGGACGGGGGCTGGCCCCGCCCCCCTTTCACGGGCATCCTCCGCCGATGGACCACCTTTTCTTTTTTCTTTTCTTCCCCTTCTTCTCCAGTGAGCATCTCAGTGTGCGCGTGCGTGCGTGTGTGGTCAAATGATGCGATCAAGGTGTTGCTAGGGTAAATACATCCTGTTGCGAGGAAGATGAATAGCAGGCGAAGTGTAAATAAGCCACAAAAGCAGCTTTGTTCACATCACAAGCCCAAGACACTGAATTCCATACATATAGCATCGACCTGGAATTATTTCTTCAGCTTATAAGTACAGTAAAGGCGTTTTTTATTAAGGGGAAAATCATGATTGACAGCATTTAAAACGT
The DNA here is from genome assembly GCF_019802595.1 of Syngnathoides biaculeatus. Taxonomy (NCBI): domain Eukaryota; kingdom Metazoa; phylum Chordata; class Actinopteri; order Syngnathiformes; family Syngnathidae; genus Syngnathoides; species Syngnathoides biaculeatus. Next base: position 4,578,806 of record NC_084657.1, on the reverse strand, counting down.
TGGCGTCAATTCCTGATAGCGTTTGAAGCCGTGTAAAAGAGATATTGTCATAATCCGCATTGCCTTTGTGACGTGTGCTCTTAGGTAAGAGAATGACTTTGCACATTCGTAGGCGCCACTGATACGAGTGCCGATGAGGACGTTCGGTCGCTCAGGAGCACACAAGGGAGGAATCGTGCCGTGATTTCGCCGTTTGGTGACGGTGCCCTGGCCTTGAGTCAGTGCGCAGCGGCACACGGTTACCTCAACTGCAGCACGGCGGTCCCGTGGAAGGGCGCTCTCTAGCGGATAAACGAGGTTACAGCCACCCTAAAAAGGACCCAATTTAGCAGTCGGCAGTCAACATTGATGTACTGAAAATCATTACAAAACACTCCAAATGTCTAGTAGGCCCAAGTGTTAAAAAAAAAAAAAAAAAAAAAAAACGAGCAGGGTTTTATTTCCAATATTGTGCAGGTGTTTTACTTTATACACACAAGCAGGAATCTGGTGGCATGTTTGAAATCCACAGCAACACTTGGTGGACAAATTGAGAAGCTGCACCCTTGGGTTCATCTCTGATAATCTTATAGCTGCAGTATTTACACTGTATGCAATACCTTTTAATATATTTGAAATCTAGTTCATATAATTATCATATAAATGCCGTTTGTTACTTTACCACAGAAGCGTATTACCGCGACACCCCCAAAAAAGGGTCACTATCACTATATAATGTGAGACTTCATGTGAATAATTTCACATTTTGTAAAGTTTCACATTTAACAATTCATTTCACATTAAACGTTTCACGTTATAACATGATTTGAACCACATTATGTGTAATTTATCACCCAACGTGAAAAAAACAAAAATTTAACGACAAAACATTTTCTACGTTATAACATGAAAATACCAACTTTTTTTTTTTGGGTGGCAGCAATACGCTTCCATACATGCAAAACAGTGACTTCTACACATGTAAAATAAACTAGTAATAAAAAAAAAAAAAATGGTACTGCCCATCAGATAAATTATGATGCTGCTCCTTGTTTGAAGGATCGTTCGGAAAATGGATCCATTCCCGATTTTACAGTTACATTATTTTATGAATTTTGTGATTTCATTTCCTATGCAGAATTTATACCATTACTGTACAGTACATGTAATTTCTTTTCTTGTGTTATTACATAGTGTAAAATGCACTTAAGCACCATTTTATCAGGTACAATATAATCATTAATGAGGTACAATAGGAAATTCCATTTAATAGGTTTTTTTTTGTTGCTATATTTGAGGATACATGGCTCTGAAAAATGGATGGATGGATGGACATAAAAGGGGAAAAAAAAATTAAGTCACATTTGATGGATGCCGTGCACTTGTACAATAAACTGAGAATCACAGTTGGAACCGATTGATCTTGCGGCATTCCTAATGTCCATAATCTGAGGACCTACTAAAATACTGATGCTATTTGTTGATAAAAGCAGATGCCGCTAAATATTTATTGTAGAGATCAGTGCAGTACTTCAATTGAAACCGAATTGACAAACTCAAGCTGCACAAATGACTAACAAGACTTTTGAGGGGGTCTATAGCTACCCAATTTCTATAATTGCGTCAATCCAATTATTAAAATAGTTTTTAATCAAGCTTTGTAAAAATGCTGTTAGTGACTCCATATCATGTACACGTTTGACTTCAATTCATTTCACCAGATCATTGCGATAAGTGTTTAATGATCATTTATTGAGATGCACTTGTTTTCACCATTGACAACATTAAGAGGACCTGCATAACCAAATGAGCGCAATCTCGACTTACACTGTGAAGTGAATGTACGTTAGCCTGGTTGTAAAACCGCAATATACCTGACGGTGAGACCCGTTTAAAATATTAGATAAGCAATAATACCTCTGATGAACGGCAAGTGTACACCACTGGAAACATTACCCACGTTCATTTACAATACTGGTGTCTCATCCTTGTCGAATATCTTATGTATTTTGGAGATTTACTGCAGAATTGTTCATTTTTTTGTTGTCTAAAATAAACAGGCTGGGAAACAGATCCATCATATAATCTTTTATCTTAGCCAACGTGAATTAACTAACATTGCAGTTCTTTACAACAATTATTCATGAATTAAATTACTTCTTTTAGCCACCACCACGGATCAGATATTTTTGTGTGGTACACCTCAGAGCTTCTTGTAACAGAAGATGGGAACGGCAACAGAAGAAATATCCAAATTATTAGTTCAGCTAATTTTGTGACATGACCCAGTGACATCATGAGAACAATGTGTTAATATTTAGCAGCTAAATGTCTGTACCATAGCTGACATAGGTGTAAAATAGTAACCTGGTGCCATCTATTGGATTAAAAAAAAAAAAAAAAAAAAAAAAAACATTTAAGGTAAGGGTAAAGGGGGGGGGGGGAATGGCACAATTGAAACCCCACTTAGACAAGTACGCTGTAAATAGTGGAGCTGGGGTAGACCTCCCCTATTGAGGAAATGAACTGCCAATCACTGCTTCAGTCCCCCCCCCCCCCCCCCCCATCCCCCAGTACCAATCAGGACGACAATGAGACTTTTGGTGGCCGTTCAGTCAGAGGTATGGCAGGCCCCTTTGGAAAATTCTCAGTCATTTCCCAGAAATACCCTCAATGACATCAGAGAAACATGCCGTGTCAAGAAACAGACCTTAGCTGTGCTTCACATACCAACGACATACACCATCTCAGAGTCCACCCGCAACCCAGAGCTTCCAAACGCCAAAACGTAGCTGCAAAAAGCATCGCTGGAGACTCGGCCACATTGACGGTGCACACACAGAAAACACAAATGACGCATGTGAAGTCACTCCAACTGCCCATTCAACAATTTTACATTCAAAGTTCCAATGGCAAGGTCGACAGCAGATCTCTCCCCTTCGCTCAAGTTTGGTCTCAGGATTCCCTTCAATATACACGACGACATGTAAAGGTGCACAAAATAAGAATACAAAATTAGACTTTTAAATACAATTAGCAGCAATAACATTTCATTCCGAGCTAGAAGCCTCTCTCAGGTCAGGTCAAGGCTTGGAGTCGCCGGCAGATTGTCCCTCTCAAGTGTGACGACGGCATCTATATGGAGAGTGCAGGTGTTTGGTACTTAAGGTGGGCTCAAAAAGGGGTACCACTACGGAGCGCTGCCGTGCTACAAGCCGAAATATCCTGTTGTCCAAGAGTTCGTCCTGGGGGACACTTGTCACCTACCACCAAAGTGGACCTCCATTTTTTTTTTTTTTTTTTTTTTTTAGACAGCAACTCCTCCTCACCCCCGAGAGCACCCTTGCAGCAAAGATCCACAGCAGCACCTCACGAGTCCGAAAAAAGGACGAGAGCCGGAGCCTTCCTAGCTACACGAGACTCTTCCATCAACTTGAGGCCGTGGCGATGGCCTTTTTGAACTGCTGGCTGCGGATCTCACGGGTTCGTGACTCGAGGAGCAGGTCGTGGCAGTTGTTGCACACCAGCACCGGGTCGTACAGCTGCTGGTCTGGGATGGGCAGCTTCAGATGACAACAGTCCTTACAGAACACATTGCCGCAGTTCCTACAGCGGGACGACAAACACGGCTTGAGAAAAGGGCCTAATAGTGCAGCAAATTTAAAGGCAAGCTTACAGACCTAGTTTGCTTCAAGACAGTGTCAGCAATAATTGATTTTGTGGCGCTAATGTCACAAGGCAAATGGAAATTCTTTCACACAATTAATTTGAAGCACACGCCGTAGAATCTTACATAGCGGGCGTGACATCAGGTAATGCTGAGCTACAAAGACTAATCCGGAAGTTACAATAATGCACAGAACTCCAAGTCAGGGTTTCATGCAGCAAATCTAAAAAGAGTGTTAAACAACACACATTCAACAAACAAGGATTAGCATCCGTATTATGATAAAAACTCAGCATTTCTTGGTGCGATTGATACTGAAAACTATACTGACCACCAAGACATCTCGAGACAACGGCAAAGCAGATTGTTTAAATCTACTTAAATCACAAGGACATCCTGTATAGGTTGGACGACAAGCCACTACTTTTTTTGGCCTGTTTTCTGTTGTGGTTATGTTTTGTTTTTGTTCCCCCCCCCCCCCCCCCGCTAGCAGCTATGAGTTCAAAAGTACAACAAAACCTTGTTGTACATGATCATTCTCACGAATGCACTTTGGGTTTGTCTTTACATGTATAGAAGAGGAAGAATGTTTGTCAATTGGCCATAGAAGACAGTGTCCTCAAAGGAGGATGCTGCGCGACACTATAATAATATATATATATATATATATATATATATATATATATAACGTAATTTAAAAATCTTGCACAAAAACTAGCCGTATGCGAAGCTCTTCTGGCGGATTTTAAACACGTGAAGCATGGAACTTGAAAGAATCTACTATCACTAAGAGATTAAAAGGCTGGACTGCTGCATGAGGAAACAGCACAACTTCAGCGATAAGTCAAGATGAAAAGGTCATTAGGAGCGAAGGAGACCGAAAGGATATGTGAGACTTTCTGAGGCGGTTCAACCTTCATACTCGAGTGTTAACAGTGAACAGGAAGAGGATAGATAAAAATGACTTGTGGTACATTTGAGGAGTTTTACTGCGGTGTTAGTCACTGTTTGAAAACATGACGTGTAAATAAATATTTTACAAAGTGTTTCTGTGTGACTGTCTCATTTTTGACATACGGGATAATCCACGACGGATGGTTGGGCAGGGCTCGTGTATGGGGAAAAAAACAAAAACAAAAACCGCAATACAGACCGGGCGCGGTGTGCACTGTCGTCCAGGAAACACGGTAGTTCCTTGACACTAAGATGCCGCCAAAGAAATTCTTTTACAGCTTTGGCTTTCACACAAAATCAGTAAATATGTGACTTTCCAGCCTAGACCAGAGTATAGGTTTTGTAAATAAATAAAAAAGAGAATAAGTGACTACTTAACAGTGAATATGAGGAGGTTTAAATGTATTAGACTGAAACATTTGGTGAACTTAAGATATAAGGAAAGGTTGGCATGGTCATTTTTCCTGTGCTGCAAAAAAAACAATTGAAACAAAAAAGGAAACCACACCACTGATTTGATCTGAGAACATATAGAGATCAGTTAAACACTTTTATGGTGATAAGAGTTCATTTTTGTGTGCTTGCGTGAAAAGAAAAAGTTTCCCACCTGCAGTGGTGACGTCTCTTGGCTATCCAGAATTCACAGTCGCAGTTGAAACAATGAGAGGCCATGTGGTCAGGCACCCACCTTGTGACCTGCGCGCACACACATTGGGAGCATTAGAGGTGCGTACAGCCGAAAAGGGGTGTGTGTGTGTGTGTGAAAGTGAGGACAGAAAAGGATGCTGACCTCCGTGTCCTTACTCTCCACTCGATCCCAGCTGCCCTCAGACAGTCGGTCTTCACTCTGGGTAGACAGAGAGTCTTCCTCCGGACTGTTGTCCGACTCCCGTAAACATGTCTGAAAGCAGAGCAAGACATGGGGATGGGGTCAGGAAACAAACGAACAAAAAAATAATGGATGTCTGGCTCAAGTGCCATAAGGGGGAAAGCAACTACTAACAATATCATCCTCATAATCAATGTCGGGCTCTGAGGGAGGGGTGCTGTATTGTCTGCTCTCCAGTCGCATGCGCAGCTGCCGCACCTGCTGCCGCAGTACCTCCACTTCCTGTTTGTAGCCCGCCTCAATCTGACGCAGCCTTTGCTGCACAGCGTCCAAGGGCACCGGCAGCCCGTCGTCGTCGAGGTAGGCTGGAGTGTGAGGTGGGAGAGGGGAGCTGGACACGGAAGGTGAGGGGTATGATACAGCTGGAAGCTGGTGGCAGGCAACGGGTGCGTTCAGGCTCCTTGCTGCAGAAGGCCATGTGGGCTGCAGGGGGCCGCTGGGACAACAAAGAGCCTCCTTGCGGCAGCACTGGGAAGCGCCGGCGAGGGCAAAGCCATGCGAGCGGAGGAGCTTACAGGCCAGTCGGTGGCTCTGGGAGCCGTTGGCTTGGAGAGAGCGCCTGGCGCGGTAACTGGCACCGCCGCAGGCAGACTGCATTAGGCCCTGAACACTCTCCCAGTGGGGGCCCATCAGGGACATGTCTGACAACGGGCTTGGGGAGATGAGATTGTGAGCTCCTCCCTGGATGCAGTCCATAGAAGACGTTGCAGCGACTAACATCTGATCTCTTCCCTTGACAGGATCTGTCACCACCTCTTTGAGCGGCTCAACGGGCACCTCCGGATCGTCATTGGTGGAATGATTCAGAGTTGGGCCCTCGCTTTCCTTATTAGCCAGAGCGAGGGACACTTCTTCTTGATCTATAAGAGTCTCAGTGGAGTCCTCCATGGGAACCAGCGGCGTTAAAAGCTTCAGAGACATGAGGTCTGCTGATTCCAGGAGGCCGTTTTCCTGGTTGTCAAGCAAGGACCCGCGAAGCGTGGTTGCGGGTGGTGCGGTGACGTGGCTCAGCGGTATGCAGGGCTCTGATTCGGGAGTGGGTGGTGTGGTGCTCTCAACAATATTACAGGTGCTCTCGGCCTCCTGCGGAGGTGCTGGAAGAGTAGGCGTAGTCGTGTGTAGTAAAACTTTTTGTAGGACAGGAGCAAGGAGTGGAGTGTGAGCCTCGATGCTTTCAGATGTAAGGAGGACAGGAGGAAGAGGCAAGGAGGGCAGAGGCTGAGTGGTGAGACACGGCTCCTCTGGCGCACCCTCGCAACATTCGGCAGCCGAACCGCCATCTGAAGGCTTGGGAGGACTCCGCTGTGGGCCTTCCTCATCCCTGCCGCCAGGTACGACTTGGTCAGAGTCGTGTGCATCTGAACTATCGAGGGCGGGTGGGGCCTCCGAGGCGGTAGGATCCTCCTGGCAGTGCTTGTTAAGATTGGGGTCACTGGAAGTCCGTGTCAGGGGCATGTCATTCTCAAAAGCTGACAGAAGGTTGTCCATAGAGCGGGTCTTGGGAAGTCTACAAATGGATAACACAGGAGATTTAGTCCAGTGGCTCCACACGTGGTAAAATACCACAAGTGATACACAAGCCCCATCTGGTAATATGAAAACAACAAAAAAAAAAAAAAAAAAAAAAATCCCTGGATGAAATATTCAGGGCATATTGTGCATAATATCATCGTGACCTGAATTTTTTTTTTTTAAACCACTAAAGTACATGTGTTAAAGTTTAGTGCTATTTCACTTCTCGGGACAACTTGATTATTTAGCTACAATCCTAGTTTAACTTTTATGTGCAGTATATTTGGATTCGTTTGGGCCTCCATTAAACTTGTAGTTTTAGCAATTCTATAATGACCAATTACAGGGGGGAGTCAGTTTACGATGGCACCAAGAGTTGTCTCAAAATTGCGAATAGCATCCAGTAAAGTAGTTCGTCCAGCACATTTGTACTCTATCGTTCATTTATTGTTAGTACGTAAAATTTTAGTTGTGTCCCCAAGAAAAAAAAACATTTCTGATTTTCCCCACAGAGTTGAAAACATATGAGAAGAACCACTTTTGTACCCAACTGTGTGAAGGAGAATTGTTTGACAAGGCCACTAAAGTTAAGAGTTACATCAAAAGATACCTGTCAAGGGAACGGGAGGCAAGTTCATCCCCTGTGACACTTGGGGACAAGTAGAGCTCCATGGAGTCGTCCACAGCGGTGCAAGGGGAAGATGTGGGGAGGTAGACTGCCGTCCATAGCTGTAATGCGCGTGTGTGGCAGACAGGCTGCAGCACCTTGTCAAATAGTTTGAGAAATACACAACTATTAAACCCGACAAACGGCAGCATGTAGCCAGAAGCATCTAACGTGGAAGAAGGAACTTCATTAGCTAGACCTGAATATAGGTTGAGGTACATCTAACCAATAAACACCAATACGACTTTTTGTACTGTACAGGTAGAAAGGCAAGGGCTGTAATGTTGTGGCAGCTGGAATTAGATTCTTTGTAAATTGGTCTAATACTTCACTTTGAAGCGAAAACATCTTACTGAAGAAGTTACAGTGAAGAAGTATCTGAACACCCTGCTATATTGCAAGTTCTCCCACTTAGAAATCATGGAGGGGTTTGACATTTTCATCGTTGCTGCATGTCCACCGTGAGAGAGAACCTAAAAAGAAAAATCCAGAAATCCCAATGTATGGTTTTTTTAATGATTTATTTGTGTGATACAGCTGCAAATAAGTATTTGAACACCTGAGAAAAAACAATCTTAATATTTGGTACAGTCGCGCTTGTTTGCAATTAGAGGTCAAATGTTTCCTGTAGTTGTTCACCAGGTTTGCACACACTGCAGGAGGGATTTTGGCCCACTCCTCCACACAGATCTTCTCTAGATCAGATAGGTTTCTGGGCTGTCGCTGAGAAACACGGAGTTTCAGCTCCCTCCAAAGATTTTCTATTGTGTCTTGGTCTGGAGACTGGCAAGGGCACGCCAGAACCTTGATATGCTTCTTACGGAGCCACTCCTTGTTTTTCCCTGCTTTGTGCTTTGGGTCATTGGCATGTTGAAAGACCCAACCTCGACCCATCTTCAATGCTCTGACTGACGGAAAGAGGTTGTTAATCAAAATCTCACAATACATGGCTGTGGTCATCCTCCCCTTAATACAGTGCAGTCGTCCTGTCCCATGTCCAGAAAAACACCCCCAAAGCATGATGCTAACACTCCCATGCTTCAAAGTAGGGATGGAACTAGTCATTCATCTTCCTCCAAACACGGTTCGTGGAATTATGACCAAAAACTTCTATTTTGGTCTCATCTGACCACAAAACCTTCTCCCATGACTCCTCTGTATCATCCAAATGATCATTGGCAAACTGAAGACAGGCCTTGACATGTGCTGGTTTAAGCAGGGAAACCTTCCGTGCAAGGCATGATTTCAAACCATGATGTTTTAGTGTATTACCAACAGTCACCTTGGACACGGTGGTTGCAGCTCTTTTCTTTTCAATTCCTGTCGTGTAGTCCTGGACTGATTTCTGACCTTTCTAAGGATCAATGAGACCCCACGAAGTGATATATTGCATGGGGCTCCACTCCGATTGAGATTGACCGTCGTGTTTAGCTTCTTCCACTTTCTAATTACTGCTCCAACAGTGGACATTTTTTCACCAAGCTGCTTGGCAATTTCTCCGTAGCCCTTTCCAGCCGTGTGGAGTTGTACGATTTTGTCTCTGGTGTTTTTGGACAGCTCTTTGGTCTTGGCCATGTTACAAGTTTTGAGTCTTACTGATTGGCTGGGGTGGACAGGTGTCTTTATGAAGCTAATGACCTCACACAGGTAAATCTGATTCAGGATAAGACATGGAGTGGAGGTGGACTTTTAAAGGCAGACTAACAGGTCTTTGAGGGTCAGAATTCCAGCTCATAGATAGGTGTTCAAATACTTACTTGCACCAGTATCACACAAAAAAAATCGTTTAAAAAAAAAACAAACAAACCATGCATTGTGATTTCGAGATTTTTCTTTTTAGATTATCTCTCTCACAGTGGACATGCACCTACGCTGAAAATTTCTGACTCCTCCAAGATATCTAAGTGGGCGAACCTGCAATATAGAAGGGTGTTCAAATATTTATTTTCTTCACTGTATAGAAATATTCTGGTGTCCAATGCTGAGAGGGGGGGGGGAGGGGAGGGCAAAAAAAAAACTGACCATATCTTGACTGGGGATGTAGAGGAAGTTCTGAAAGTTCTTGTTTCCTGTGCGAAGCAAGGACCAGACGGAGCAGGTACGTTTGTCAATGTTCCTTGCCTCTCTCTCACGGGCGTTGTTGCACAGGAAAGTACCATAAAGACATGAGTATGTATGCTGCACCAACTTGACCTGAATAAAAGGACAGTAAAATGATTAAAAACAAAAAATACAGGCGAATGCAATGGCATGATTTCTGCTGGTAATAAAAATGCCTGGAAAGTCTGTGGTATATTGATGACAGTCATAGGACAAGAAAGACCATCATTAAGAAGGTCGAATGGTGATCACCTACCAAGAAGGCCTCATTGAACTCGAACAGGCAAGGGAATTGTTTTAGCAGCTGGTGAACACTGTCAAGCCACTGCAGAAAGACGGGAGACTGCTCGCTGACATCATCAGCATTCTCCTGGTGGCCACAGCGGTCTCCAAACTTGTGACCGTAGTCCAACCAGTCAGTCTCCACAAGCAACTGGAAACCCTATGGATCAAAAGTTGTCAGTACACCAGAAACTATAATGTGACAATCTATATACACAGAATGCGTCATTTTATTTCAGTGGTCTCAGAGAAAAGCACATCCAGCAGACAATCACCTCTAGTGTTCTGTAGTAGGGATCCAACAGGATCTTAGCTAGGGCAACAATCTGGGGTGTACGGTCCCATCCATCTGAACAGTGCACAAGGACAGGACGACCTTCTCTCTCCAGAGAGGAACACACCAGAGTGGCCGCCTTCAACATAACAGACAGGTGCTGCAGCCAACGGGTGCTTTCCAGAGCTGAAAGCCAGCTAGGAAAAAGAAGAGTGATCACTTTTCGAGAAAAGACCCATTAATCAACAGGACTGTGATGTCATGCTGAATCCTCGCATCTCCAAAAGCAGCACACTTCATGAAACCCACTCCTGCAATAATGGCACGTTTGTTTAGCCATTACTATTGTATCATAAAAGAGAGAGAGTCATTTTCAGCACTGTAGATTAGTCAATTTGTAAAAAAAAAAAAAAAAAAAGACGTAGAGAACGACCAATGGTATCGCAGAGGATTTTTTTTTTTTTTTTTTAAATTGACAAAATTTGGACATCAGCAATATTGACAGTCACAAGTTGGCAAGTGTCATACGAAGCCAAACCATTGAATAGATGCATCCAATCAGATTAGTTTAAAATGGAGTTATAGATGATGGGTGGGCAGTGATGTCCAAGGACCACGACCGGACCGCTCCCTTCTTTGCATTTACATTCCAAGAGTCCTGTAACATTTGTTGCATTGACCTTTTCACGCCAAATTGTTGTTGTAAATTAAATATAAAAGTTTTTATACCCGTTTTTCAGATCGTATTCAATAATTACATAAAAATTGTATAAAATGTTCAGTAAAATGCCTTTTTATGTTTAAAAATGAAAAAATTTATACATGTGCAGAGGTTTTATTTTTCATTTTTTACCTCATCTGCCAACACGTAGGCACATTTATGGATTTAAACATCAAATGTGGCAGCTTGAGTAAAAAAGGTTCCCACACAAGTATTACAGTAACTTTGCTAAATAAAATATCTAGAACTCCTCCCGTGTTAATAGACATCACAAGCTTTAATGCAATATTCCAGCTGCACGTACACAACGTAAACAAAACTGTATTAAAGATACATTCATGTAAAAACTGTGATAAACAAAAAGAAATGGCTCCAAGGTCTGATTCACCAGACAGACAGCTGGCCCACACAGCAGGAATGAGACTGGATGTGTGGCAGCTTTTCTGTGGGGAGGGGACACATTCACATTCTGAGAAAAAGGTCAAACGAATCAACTTACTTTCCTGGATCAGGTATCTGGCTGCAGACTGTCCTCAGGGCCTGAAAACTGTTCCGGATGGCGTGGATGTTGGCCATTCCCATAAACATCACCTCACAGTTAGGGTAGTACTCTAAACAGATAATGATAGTGTCACACGTGGATTCACCTTAAAATATTCCTAATTTAACAACGGCAAGTCTTCTACTGATTCTACCAGCAGTCCACCCAAGTTCAGTTCAGTACGGTAACTGTATGTAGTATTTTGTATTGTACATAAAAAGATGAGAGGGTACCAAAAAAACCCTTCCAGTGGTGTACAAATTGTAATATGTTAGTTACATAAAGGGCAGACCGAGACACTACAGCACTAATAGCTTAATAGACGTGAGAAACTATTGAGTGACAAACATCTGATGGGGGAAAAACCCAAACAACACCTTTTTCAGGAATTTAGTAAAACTTATTCCATGAAAACCAGAAGAACGGGAATTTCTGCATAGCACAATTGTTGCCCTTTTACGTTGTCACATTCCTGTTCATTGTTTAATTTATTGGGAGGTTACAGTGTGGCGCCATTTAGAGCAGGGACATAGGCCAGATCAGGTCTATACAAGCCACAACAATACTTGGTCAAAAGCAGATTTTCTTTGAAATAAAGAGCTTTTTAAGTAGTGAACAAATATAGTAAAGTCTGTTTACCGGAATAGTTAATTTTTTGGGGCATTTTTATCTGTTTTAAATGGTTTTATTTTTGTATTCAAATGCTTTTAAATTATGGAAAGCACATTGAGCTACTCTGCCTAAGAAATGCGCTATACGAATAAATTTGCTTTGCTTTAGTTAGGATGAAAAGATAAGGTTCACAAAATTATTCACTTTTAACAGGTGCCGGTGTATACACTATCTGAAGCATAGCTTCTGATGGAAAAAAAATTGACTAATGTGGATGAGCCATTGCATTTGCAAAGTGAAAAAAAAAAAAAAATCCAAATTAAAAATTTTGTGTCCTCAAATGTGTGCGTCCTATGTGACAATTAACCTTCACACTCGCAGCCTCCACCCTTTGCACGGTTCGCCACTGCAGCGGTGTAAGAGCGAGCGTCCAGAATCAGCAGCTTCTGTGGAACGGTGCTGTCGTCACAGCCTGAGCTGCCCGTCAGTGAGGAGTCTGGTGACATGGGACGAAGACACTGCTTGCATTATGACAATTCTAGCAGCCTGTGATATGAGACATAACCAGCAGGCAAAGCAATGGAGAGGAAAAAAAAAAAAAAAACATGTAAAGTGAACAGCAGATTCTGAGACCTCATAAGAAGATACTGAAGAGTCAAAGCTCCTGTTGGTAGTGATTGCACAGAACAAGTTTGCCACAGTTCCATTGGAGAAGTTCTAAAGCCGTTAAGATAATGTTGAGCTAATTCAAGCATCTCAAGTACAAACATTACACACCTCAACAAGTCATTGAAGAAAAACGGCAAACAAAAATAGACCGGGGATCTCAAGAAACAGCATAAACAGCTTTGATTGGGAGCCATGCTTGGTTGTCAGTTGGATCCAGCAGAAAGTCAGATTTTGTATTACACTTGAATTTCGTTTAAGCTTTTAATTGAGAGAACACTAATGACAACCTGACCTAAATAGATTTGGATTTGAACAAGTATATCGTGATTTTAACTGAATGAAAGGGCCCTACACTCTTCCATGTACACGAGTCAGAAAAGCTGGGGAGCTGTCCGCGCGTCTTGTTCACTTTCAACCTGTCCTTTAGACACACTTATGCTATGTACACACACTGGATGGAAAAACCCTAAAATATATGCCTTTCCTTTCAAATCTGGCACTGCAAGCATGCTGCACATTCTCCCGTGGACTTGAAACCATTTACGTCTTTTGGACTCCAAAGACTGTAGTAAGTCCAGCGCCCCACGAAGGTGAAACATCATATTGCAGGTTTTGATTCGGTTAACTACCCAGCAACAGTCCAAGACACACACGGCCATTCAACAGAACCACTGACGTGGCCGTCTCGACTAAATTACACCCAATTTTGATACCATATCTACTGGTGAAAAATATCAGTGTCGGCAAACCTTTTTTGCCCTGCAAGGAGGTTTTTTGCTTCTAATGTGCTACTGACATTTTAAAGTGTTTTTTTCCCCACTCTTTTTATAGTGTGGCTTCACTCTAATAAAGTTGAGCTATACATTGAAGTCAAAGCACTTGCTTGGTAAATTGACAACAGTTTGCATAAAATCATGTTGAGCTGGCCAACTATACGGATGTAGATGATGCTTTACCAAAATCACTGTCAGATGAGTCAGGAGCTTCCCCACGTTGCTGGCAGGCAGGTGCACAACACGAACCCTTGGCTCCCGTGTCCATTTGACAAGCTTTGGCAATGGATGTCACCAAGTACTCATCATCTGTGTTCCTCCAGCCCCACCAGCTAATCTCGGGCTGGCTGCAGCGTGCAATCACTGCTCCATTCCTCTGGTGCCTGAAAATAACAATCAGGGTCTGAAAATCCTAGGCCCTAAAAATGTAAATTCACATCAACTAGCCAACCTATAGACCACCACAGGAATCCTCTTCCAGGATCTGAAGGAAGCCACACTCTCTAGCTCCTTGTCTGTTATCCATATTGGGACCAGAAACTTCTGTGGATAACTGGAGCACAGCCTGAAGACACAAAATGCAGCTTGTAGTTTTATATAGTGCAGCGCGCGAGAGCTTGTGTGGCTAGTCTGTAATGAGCCAGTTAGCGGGACATAAATCAGTAGAAAATGTGAATTCCATGAAGACATTTTTGGTGCCAGTGTCTTGTTTTGTTGGTAAATGTTAGGTCACCTGCCAAGTGTCAAAAGGAGAGGGAAGAGACTGTGTATAAAAAAAATTACATCAAGTGCAGAGTCACGTGCTTCAGCAGGCTGCTGCTTATTAAATTAGCACATTGTCCTGTGCGTCTTGGTTCCCTCTGCTGGATACTCGTGAGCATTTAGGGACGTGCAGAAACACATTTCCATTGTATGGAATTCTTTTTTTTTTTTTAAATGTAGTGTGAATTGAATGAAATTCACTATCCAAAATATGGACTCAGACTTTTTTTCAGGGGGGGGGGGACTTAAGTATTCTAAAAAAACGTTTATGAAGGAGTTTTTTTTTTTTTTGGGAGTTTTACTTGTTAGACAGGAAAATGGTTATATCAATAACCACATAGTCAATAAGTCATATAAGGTGACTTTTTTATTCCAATTACCATTTAATATTTATGGAGCCGTGTTCAAGATTAGACTTCATAAAACATGGTTCGGCCAAGCAAGCGTCCACACAATGAACTGTTAACCAACAATACTATGGATGAAAAGGTGGTTCTCAAGCAGATAGGGGGAAAAAAAGAATACATTTAGATATTTTTAAACTCTAATACAGAGATGTATCAAGGTCCCATATGGAACTTATTTAGCAAGTGAAAGGAAGTATAGCTGCCTTATACGTTAACCACTAGTTTACGCCATGAACCAATACAGAGCAGCCTCTGGCTCGTGGATGTCTTGGTGAGCAGTATGCCGTTGGTAGAAGATCAAACAAAATTTGAATCAGCTTTTGAAAATATATATTACAAATGGGCTGTTAGAAGCAATTTTTTTTAAATGTTCTGGACTAGTATAAAAGTTAATCAGGACTTTGTAACAAAATTTAAATGCGTGTGCTGAGGGGAAACTAGTTGAGAAATATAGTACTGGTCTGAAGAACACACACAGCGGATACACTGGATACAAATGCTGAAAGCAGACTTGTCGAAATGCCCATAAAAGTCAGAATCGGAATCAGGCAGTCAGTGCCGCCCCGGTACGACATTCATGTTGAGTATTGAAAAGAAGAACAAACGAACAAGAACAATTGACATTCAATTAATAGGAAACTATGTAATATGTTATAAGAGTCATAGTTGCGGAAGATGCAGTCCTATAGAATTTAGAGCAGATAAGATTGTGTAAACCCCCCCACATTATGTTAAGCTTACGTTGTTCACCACTATAGACCAGTGCAATGACAATTGTGCAAAGGGAGCGGTTTAAAGTGACGAATCGTGCGCTAGTCTACAGCAGGGGTGCTCAGTGTCGATCAGGCAGTTCCGGTCGATCGCGACCGCGTGCCAAGAAAAAAAAGAAAAAAAAAACACAGCCGCCGTATTTTTTTTTTTTTTTTTTTATCTTCAACTCACCGTGCATGTGCAAACAACAACAGAACAGGAAAACACGCTGTCAGTGAGTTCCCCTCTATTTTAAGCTCTCGCTTAAGAAATCTTAAGCGAGAGTATGGATGCTGGAGTAAAGAACACAAAAATATATCACTTTCATATGGAATGGAAGGTGGACTTATTTTTCCCGATGTCATTTTCGAAGTGCGTTTGCCTCATCTGCCAGTGTAGTGAAATGTGGAACGACATTGTTGAACTGCTCATGGAATCTAAGACACCAACATTCTGCCGAAAAGCAAGCAGAGAATGAGAAATGTGAACGAACTAAAATCTCAATTGGCCGCACAGCAGTCAATTTTCACACAATATAGTTCAACAGCAAAAGCCACCACATCATTAATAGCAAGAAGTCCTTCCAAAACAGAGAGAGGGTAAAAGAGGCATAGCTGACTCCTTGTTCCGATTTTTTAAAAATAAGGCGGAAATATTATCTTCAATAAAATCTCTGCTGCTGTAAAGTAGTACAGGTACATGGCGCTGCGAAGCCATGGCTGATGTGTGGAAGGAGAGAGGTTATGAGTGTTTCTCACTGCAGTTGGATGAATCGACTGATGTGAGTGACACAGCCCAGGTGTGCATTTTCACTCGTATGGTGTTTAGTGATCATCAATGTGAAAACAGATAGTTACAAAAAATTATTATGGTTCACCATGTTGTGCTGTGCAATATTACATTGACACATAAAGAATCCTCAATATACTTTTTGTAGTGGGTAGATCTATGTGGCTTGGCCATTCTATTTCATTATTGGTCGTTCTTTAAAAGTCAGCCCCCCCAATTGGACCACCAGGATGTGAGGTTATCTCCCAACAACAGCGCAAGGTAGAAACTAGTAGGCTCGTTGAGCAAGAATTTAATGACTTAATGTTTGAATGCCTAATCGAATCACTCGTGATTTTAATGCTAGGATTTAAAAACGTGAAAGAGATGTCATGCTATTTATAGTATATGACGTACTTGTAGTTGCAATTAATGGCTGACATCCTCCAGATGTTTTGTGTGTCAAAGCCCATCCTTTTGACCTCCATTTCCATTCTCTGACGCACATGATCACCTACAGACATATGGAACAAGGGCACATTAAGAAAAAAGAGAAACATTTTCAAATTGTCTTACTGCCAAAATGTGCTGTAAAAAGAACAATTTGTATAAACCTGGGCGACACAGATGAACGTGCTGGTCCTCATCATCAGCGTTGCCTCCCAAACACCATGCATGATAAGCCAGCGCGAAGAGGTCTTCCAGGCGCGACGGGTGAGCTGTGGCCCTGCTCAGACGCTTGACCCAATCTTGACATTGCTTGAATGTTGTAAAGTGGCATCTATGTAATTTAAAAAAAAAATAAAATTAAAAAAAAAAGTGAAACTTCTGGATTAAAAAGTGTTTGAGATCACAGGATTTGAGTTATACATTGTGGATAATGGAAGAGACTTTTGTAAAAACGTCAATGTATTTTGACAACACCAACAACTGATTTAATTGATAGAAAGTGGTCAATTAAAAAGAGGCAGTTGCAAGCAATTATTCTGGTAGTGAATATAACTAACATTACAGGGAAACAGGGGTAAAAAAAAAAAAAATAATATCTCCACAGTCTAATGTTCTTTATTTTTTTCCCCCCCTCTACCTGACAACTTTGGAGTCTTTGCAGATAATGTGCAACTGCGCCATATCTCTGCTCTCCACACTCTCAATCAGCCTAAGGGGTACCTGTAGGGGGAGACAAAGAGCAAAGGTAATGAGCTTGATGGGCTGACAGAGAAGACCTCCAGCAAGCACATCTGCTAAGGTTACCGCACACAGATCTGCAATAGGCCAATCCAAGCTAGCCCTTTTCCATCACACTTTCAAAGTCTCTGTCACACAAACCAGAACAAGTAAATAAATCAGACTTTGTCCATTGGAGTGTCTACACTTTTAAATGTATACGTGGCATTAAGGAAAGTGCTTGCCTGTCCCAAAATGAACCTATTGCAGCACAAATACTGAGCAGGGTGGCAGGAAACGCTAGCACTGCGTTGTTTTGAATAGTTATAAGATGCAATGTGTTCTTGCAGTGTAGTGGAAAACGTGCCATTTCTGTGGCAACCTGGGCAAGCGGTGTTTTACATTAGGTACTCACAGATATTTCATTGTCCACATCTGGGTAGGTCTAAAGCACAGGGACAACATGGAGCACACAGAAAGGGGGGGTGTGGGGGGGACAAGACAAGAGGAAATGGAAAAATAATTAAAACCAGGGAAAAATAAAGAGTGACAAGTTAAAAGGGAAAGAAAAAGTGTGAGAGTTTGAAGGATGTCAGATAACAGAGTGGATCACGCAGTGTGCTCACACCGCGTGACCATATAACCTTGCAAAATTGAAATCATGGAGGGAAAGACAAACATGGACAGGAGCAAAGGGCAACAAAACAGCTTGAAAGAATGAGCATAACCTGTGAATGGGGAATGTGGGGGAGAGGTTGGGGATTGTTAGCATTCAACACAAGAGTTCATCTATACCGCAAGGGTCACAGTGGCTCGTCATATATGGTATAATGGCCTTTGTTAATATTGGATTTTTCTATGTCCTTGCTATCTGTTTGATAATACCAGCCTTTCTGGAAAAGGAGCCAGATATTTGGGAAGGAGCAGTGTTACTCCACACTAATGACGTCAGCAGGTCTTTATGGCTGGATTTACCCTTCATGGTTCAAGTGACGATACAAAATTTGGGGCTTTCGAGTGATGCACTTCATACCCTGAAATACATAGACTGGTGATTTCCCTCTTTAACCGTGGGGGTTATGTTCCGGACCACCCAGGCGACTGGTGAAATCCGCTAAGTGGTGGCCATTTTTTTTTTGTTATTTGTTTTTTTTAACTTCAACACATCTTTAAAGCTTTATGAATCTCACCAGTCCCTTAATCTTTACTACTTAAGATCTACCATACTCAATTTCCTATACTCATACAATTATTATCCTCTTAAACAACATAATATTAAGTATACAAATATATAAGGTTACTTACCATTACAGTTGAAATTGATGCCAAATTTGAATGTGGTGCACAGTCAGGAAACACATTAAAGTGGTCACCCAAATATTATTCATGTCATTTTTTTATGAGTAATTTATGCCATGAATGCTTCCAACAGGCACAGACCTTCTCCCTTCCTTCAACAGGTTATGAAATTGCCTCTTTACTGCTAAAGAGTTGCTACAACCTTCTTTGGTTGCTAACTGTATCTGTAATGTTTAGACAGCAATGTTTTCTGGAAATATTGTAACAAAACACCAACACAGGCTATTAAAATCTCACATTTAGTAATAAAGGAATGAAACAGTTACTGAGAGGCTTAAATGAGGCTATCAAACTCCATCCGATCTTCCCTCCTTCTTGGTTACCTCCACATGGATAAGTGATGTGTTCAAAGACACTGAAATCTCAGCGTTCAGCACAACTGAGCTCAAGTACGGTACAGATATTTTATTTGTAATACATAATTTTTTTATTTTTAATGAGGCTAGAAAATTCATACATTTCCACAATAATAAAAAATAAAACCCCAATTCCAACAAAGTTGGGAAGTTGTGTTGAATAAAAACAGAACACAATGATTTATAAAATCACGCCCAACCTATATAGATATTTATTTTTCAAACTTTTTGGCAAATCAACTTGGAATTTTCTGGCTGCAACAGTTTAAAAAATACTGGGAAAGAATGTTCTGCAAACACCTGTTTGGAACATCACACATGAACAGGCTAACTTGGAACAGGTGGGTGCCATGACTAAGCATAAAAGGAGCTTCCCTGAATTGCTAAGTTATTCACAAGCAGAGATGGGCCGCAGTTCATCTCTCTGTGAAGAAGTGCGTGAGAAAATAACTGAACAGTTAATGGACAATGTTCCTCAAATGTACAACTGCAAGGAATTTAGGGATTTCACCATCTACGGTCCATAATATCAAACAGTTCAGAGAATCTGGAGAAAGCACTGCATGTAAACAGCAAGGCCGTAAATTTAATGCCCGTGATCTTTGATCTCTCAGGTGGCACTGCATCAAAACCGACAATGTGTAAAGGATATGACCACATGGGGTCAGGAACACTTTAGAAAACCAATGTCAGTAAACAGTTGGGCGCTAGGTCCGTAAGTGCAACTTAAAACTCCAGTATGCAAAGCAAAACCCATCAACAACACCCACAAACACCACCAAGCTGACTTCTCTGGACCCGAGCTCATCTGAGATTGACTCATGCAAAGTGGAAAAGTGTCCACATTTGAAATTATTTTTGGAAATTGTAAATGCCATATCCTCCGGGCCAAAGAGAAAACGAACCATCCAGACTTATGAATACAAAGTTCAAAAGTCAACATCTGTGATTGTATGGGTTTGTGTTAGCGCCAATGGCATGGGTAACTTACACATCTGTGAAAGCACCAGTAATGCTGAAAGGTACAGTTTTTAAAGTTTTGTAACAGTCCCACTTTTGACAACCACATTATTTTACATGCTGCCACTTTTACTTTTTTTTTTTTAAATATCTTTATGACATGGGCAGACAAAATGGACAGTGAACCCCCAGGCATGAATTTGCACACCATTGGTATAGACAATTATGTAAATATGCTACATTAGATGGGTGCAATCATGAAATTATTACTGATGGTGGTCAGAGGGGCAGCATGTAAAATTAACAGCATGTGGCGTATAATTTATCAATATCTCATTGCTGCCTTCAATTGCCCCTTTACCTTGTCGACGCATGTGTTCATATCCAACTTGAGCACCTTCACAGGCATTTTGTTTTAAGTGTTCCATCAGTCTAAAGGCAACCGTATTAGATGTGTCACTAAAAGACCTGATACAGTCATTAAAATCAGAATTGGCCACTTGGACCTGCAATGTAAATCCAGCCTATGATTACTTAGCCTCATGCTGGTATACATTAGTACAAGTAGAAAGCAGACAAAGTAAAATTTATTGTCACGTTAAACCGTGACCACCAATGCAAATTGGTAAGAGCAAGTGTTTTAAGCTATGTTTCTACTGGTGCAGTTACATACCTGTACACAATTGTGACTGAAATTAAGAAACAATGCAGTTGTTTTGTATGAGTTTAGTCTCTGAGGTGGACTTACATTAATGACAGACTCCTTGAACTTGATGTGGAGTCGGTAATTTGAAATGGCAATGATAGCCTCATCTGCACGGCCAATATATTCCACCCCTTCCCCCTGAAGAACTGGGAAGGGGACCTGTAAAGACAAGACATAGAGATTAGAGAAACAAAGAGCAACAGTGCAGCACATGAGCACCTAGAAGACTCCTAGATTGTTTTAGACAGACATCTCGGACCAATGAGTCCCTGCAACTTATCGTCACAGAGTACAGATACACTAATTCTTCACTATATGACAGTTGGTGCTTATTGGCGTACAATATATATAGTGGACTTTCACCCCATGTCGATGCAGGACTCGTTTCACTGTGGATTATTATACTTTCATACCGGCTTCATCCAGCATTTTCTAAAGGTATGTAGCTTTTGTCCTGAGGTTGATTCGCATATTTCGAAACCAAATGCGTTCATCTCTGGCACACAGAACCAGTCTCCTTCCTGAGGAGTGTGATGGTTGGACATTCCACATATTTATACCTGCGTATAATTGTTTGAGCAGATGAACGTGGCACCTTCAAACATCTGGAATTTGTACCCAAGGATGAGCAGGAGTTGTGGAGCGCTAGGTTTCTCTATCCAATTTCCTGTCCGATTCCTCCCCCCCGCCCCCCATGATTTCAAACATGGAAACAGTGTTTAAAGTGTGGCCTTAAATATAACCTAGGTGAGCAGTCAATTGACTCACATGTCAGTTAATCTATCAGGAGCATCCAAAGCCATAATGTCAACTGGGCTTCCTGGTGTTCTTTAAAGGACATGGGACTTTTTGTATTTGTACATTTTGACAAAGAAAAGTGTGGCATTTAAAATGATAAAATAATTTTGGTGATCCTGACTCACCTGAAACAGGAGTAGTTTAGTCTGATTTGACTTCAGACAGTGAGACAAAAATTTAAATGTATGTAAACTTCTGGCTTCAACTACATATTACATTGAGGGGTTCCCTGCTTTATAAGAGCCACAAAAAAGTTCGATACTAATTATGGGAGAAAGGACATACAAAAAAAAAAAAATAACATGCTACATACAGTCCAGCTGTTACATAAATTATTCTACCATCATCAAGGTTTGATCATTTGAAGAGAGTCAATCAGTAGAGATCAAATGATTTCCAAGGAACTGAAATCTAAAGCCTGAGAAGCATTATCATTGTGCGATCATTAATCAGAATTTGACAGATGTTTCATCCATTTCGTCTTGACTCACATGGCCTCTTTACACTCGTCACATCTGAAGATGATCTGTCTACACCGCGTTTTCCTGTATCATCACAATCGGGGAATGATTGCAAGCCCAGTCCTGCCATTTAGCTGGTGGTGGGGACACACTAACTTGTCCAGCATCAGCATGCACTGAATGTTAAGTCGCGCAGGGGAGGACCAACTGATGCATGTTAAAGAGGACATGCAGCAGAGCAGATGGGGATTAATATAAAATATCAGAAAAATTAAGATCACTTAAAACTTCATCCAACTGGGTTAACGGTACAGTCTTAAGTCACATGGGGAAGCCACAATAGAAGGCAAAATAAAATTGGATTAAACATTTACAGTAACTACAAGTTGTCCTGACAGAGACAAATGTGGTGCTTCAGAGGAAATTCACCCCTGAAGTTCAGGGGTGCCCAGACTTTTTTTTTTTTTTTTTTTTTTTTTACCCCAAGATCTACTTTTCAAGCAGGCAGCCTCTCACGATCTACCGACGGGGAATGCTGAGGCATCTGGATTGTGTGTCCGTGTATCTGCTGGTTGAATGCATGTTGGTACATACAGTGCCCTCCGTAATTATCAGCACCCATGGTTAAGATGTGTTTTTTTAGCTTCTAATTTATTTTTTTTTCTAAATAATATGGGAACTTAATGAAAAAAAAAAAAAGAGAAAAATCCAACCTTCGATACAAGTGCATTTATTCAGTGGCGGAAAAAAAAAAAAAAATCCCACAAAGAAATAATTATTTGACATCAAATAATATCACAATTATTAGCACCCCTGGTGTTAATACTTTGTACAACCCCCTTTTGCCAACAAAACAGCACCTAATCTTCTCCTATAATGTTTCACAAGATGGGAAAAGACAGAAAGAGGGATCTTCAGCCATTCCTCTTTGCAGAATCTCTCTAAATCATCCAGAGACCTGGGTCCTTTCCTCTTCAGCTCACTCCACAGGTTTTCAATGGGGTTGAGGGTCTGGGGACTCAGATGGCCATGGGAGGAGCTTGTTTTGTGTCTGGTGAACCATTTCTGTGGAGATTTGGCCATATGTTTAGGGTCATTGTCTTGCTGAAAGACCCAGTGACAGCCCATCTTCAGCTTTCGGGCAGAGGGCAACAGATTTTGATTTAAAATGTCCTGGTATTTCAAAGCGTTCATGATGCCATGCACCCTATCACAGTTCCCAGGGCCTTTGGAAGATAAACA
The DNA here is from genome assembly GCF_019802595.1 of Syngnathoides biaculeatus. Lineage (NCBI taxonomy): Eukaryota > Metazoa > Chordata > Actinopteri > Syngnathiformes > Syngnathidae > Syngnathoides > Syngnathoides biaculeatus. Next base: position 4,555,430 of record NC_084657.1, on the reverse strand, counting down.
ACCCCACAGCAACACTGACCCACCCCCATACTTCACATTAGGTATGAGGTGCTTTTCAGCATGTGCATCTCTTATGGCACACCAGACCCACTTGAGAGTGTTTGTTGCCAAAAAGCTCAATCTTGGTCTCATTTGACCAAAGCACAGGGTCACAGTTGAAGCCCCAAGACTGCTTGGCGAACTCCAGACGTTTGCAGTTATGATTTGAGTGAGGAAAGGTTTTCTCCATGCATGCCTCCCAAACAGCCTGTTGGCGTGTAGACAGTGCCTGATGTTTGATTTGGAGACTTTGTGACCCCAGGATGCTACCATTTGTTGTAATTCTGTAACAGTGGGCTTTGGAGATCTTTTGATTTCTCTTATCATCCTCCTCACCGTGCGTGGTGGCAAAATAAACATGGGTCCTCGTCCAGGCTTGTTTACCACTCTTCCAGTTGTTTTGAACTTCTTAATTATTCCTCTCACAGTGGATATGGGTAGCTGCAGTTGAGTGGCAATCTTCTTGTAGCCTCTGCCTGACCTGTGAAGGTCGACGCACATCTGCCTCACTTGTATGCTGTATTCCTTTGTCTTTCCCATGTTTAAGAGTGGATAAAAGAAATGGGCTCTGTGTCATGTCGTATTTATACCCCAGGGAAACAGGAAGTGACAAATTACTAATCAAATGTTCCTACATACGCTGGTAAACGTAAACTACTGTAGAAATGACAGAAATGCCTCAAATATATTTATTTCCTGGGAATTGTTATGGGTGCCAATAATTGTGGAACAGGTGATTTCATGAAAAATAATTATTTTTTAGTCAGGGATTTTTTTTTTTTAATTTTCTTACAATTCATTTGAGTGGAAAGGTTACATTTTCCTAAAATTTCCAGTGTGACAGTATTCTTCTGCAATAAACACTGAATTTATTTTAAGGCTTTTAACACACCTTAACCGGGGGTGCCAATAATTATGGAGGGCACTGTATTAACCTGCGAATTGGAACACATGGTACTCTGCACGTTTATACCAAAACAGCCAAATATAAGCAGTAGGCTGCCTGACATTGGCTCTTGAGCTATGTGGTCGTGACTATTGATCAAAGATTCATTTATGACATAGATAAATAGCTTTTATAGCTAAAATATCTGAAGAGTAAAGACTTGTTCATTGTGAAATGTTTAAATGTATTGCAGTGGGGTGTAACCCAATTGAATTAAATATTGATTCAACAGCAGCAGAAATGAGAATGTGGGGCTTTGGTCTGTTTGGTACTCTACAAAAGAGACCAGAGGTGTCCTGCTGAGAGGGGCATAATTAACATGTTGTACAGCTGACAGCATTAAACCAACTGCACTCCAAAAGTAGATGCATGAGTCACCGAGAGCCTGCAAGTGCAACTGAAGATAGTGTCACATGTCCTCCACAGGACTTCAGCAACAGAAATAATTTAGAAAAAGAGTGAGAGTGCGAGAATAGATGTTTAAGAGTGAGTGAGAGAGCAAGAGATTCATGAATAACAGCGGCTTGTGAGTCGTGACTTTCGGATGAGGAAGCTGGCCAATGAGAACATGCAAGTGTGCAGATAGCTGCACGCATGCATCACAGCTGAGAAAGCAGCAGCGTGTACTTTTAAGCAGTATTTTTTAGTGGGGGGATTGCCTGCAAGAAATCTCAGCAGTGAAATTATCGTGGGAGTGGAACCAACATATCATTAGGCCGACTCAAACCCAATGAGATGTTTCAAGATGCTTAAAATTGGGCGGCACCGACTGCCGGAGATAAATTCATTGTGTGTTGTTACATACTTGGCCATTAAAGCCGATTCTGATATGTGAACATTTACTCAGTATTAAGTTACTGCAAAGCCTTATAATCACATCTCATTTGTTGACGAATTCAATGTAAGGATATAATGTGAGAAAACATTTTCTGGTGTCAGATTTGTTTTTTTTTTTTTACATCTTTTTTTATGAAACCAAAAACAACCCGATATGATTATTAGGTATCTTGGCCACTGTACCTACGAGGGCTGGTAGATTGTTAGGGTATTCACAATTCAATTTGAACTCCAACATTGTAATTCAATTAGATTGAGTCTAAATTGAGATTCAATATTATTTTAAAAGCAATGAAGTTAATTGAGTCTGCAAGGATTAATCGATAAAAATGGATCAATCGCTTATTAAATCATTACACATTTTACCATGACATATTTCTATTTCAATCCAATCAATATGCTAAATTGTGATGTTAGCTCTGCTGTGTCATAATTGGATCCTGATTAGTCCATCACAATTACGTTCTGAGATGTAATGACTGTAGAGAAGTGATTTACAATCTTAATGGAGCAAAGGCATATATTTTACAATTTGGAAATTTCAAGGCACGCAAAAAACCAAAAAATAGTAATCACTATATGTACTACCTTCCATGTGATAGGAGAGCATTTTTTTTGTTCGGTCTGTCAATATGTATCATTACTTTGAGCATTTGAGAAAAATTTGATTCTTTCCCATGGCACAGCTGAAGTTTACTTATGGCAAACTGGTTCGGAATCACTGCTCTGGAGGCACGGAGCATGAGCAATCATCATGGCTGCACGTCAAACAAAAATGCATATTAATGCTTGTCCGAGCCAAACAAACTTGCTCTCTGGATAATTTTCAGAGTTTCAAGTGACAATATTCAAAGTTATTTTGAAAATATCATGTAATCAGCAGCGGTATATGCATAATTCAAATTGCGGCTGGCAAAACAAAGCAAATAACAGTAAAAGTCATGTCAAAATACAAAGAAACAAAATGTCCACCAGGTCTTAGACTTTAGAGGTGTTCCACTGCATTGGTTCTGGGCCCATGGTGAGTAACTATTTAAATTACTCACAAATAAATTATTTCCTACTAGAGAGAAATTGCTCTCTCATTTGTCTACTAGATCAGCTACAAAATGCTAAACCGTTTTTCTTGGGGAGCTTCTACATCCTATTGCTACTGAAAGTACTTAATCGAACATCAGTGCAATACAAAATAGAGGAGCCCATGTTGATCACGTGTGTGAGTTAATTTGCACACGGATCAGTATTTGTTTATCCTGTTATCAAATTACCTGAGCACAGCCGTGTGCGGACCTTTCACACTGATCATTTTGTTGTAATCTCTCGCCATGCTGTACCATGTCCCTGCGTGTGCGCAACAACCACCTGCAGGCACAACTTAATGTATGATTAATGTGCCCTTAAAAAAAAAAAAAAAAAAAACTAAAGTTCAAACACAGACTGCACCTCACTGAGATTATATGGAGTCTCAAAGTAGAGGCAAAAATGATCTATGTGAAATTTGTTTTAAAAATCAATTCACAGGACTGTAGCCAACTGTTTCCTGAGTGAATTAAACTTAAATGATTGTCAAGGGTTGGCGAAACTTTGTTCCATTCACCTGAAGACTTTCATCTTCCTTCACCAGCTCCTTCTGGGGGAATAGATCCTTGGCCTTGATGTACTCCAGACTGGGAGGCCCCTCTTCACCCTACAGATAAACAGTTAAAATAAATAATTGTCATCACTACAGGATCCTTTAAAAAGTAAGTATAAAATACAAATACTAATAAAACCATACTGCAACACAAAAAGAGCTCAGGAGTAGTCACTGAGCAAAGTAATGTCAGTATAAATCAAACAAAGTTAATATTCTCAGAGTTCAACAGGGTGCTTGCTTGGCCTTTGATGTGGATTATGGAATATTCCTGACAGAAAATTTCACAATGTGCACTTACGGCCCCCACAGACAACATGCAAGCGATTACACATTGACCATGAGAGAGCAAAACTTAAATATAAAACAAAAGTACAAAACTTGCAATTATTCCAGAGGGGACAAAACTAAAGTAGAGAAAAGGGACTGTATCCACTCTACATTATTAATATTTGTCGATGTGTCGGGCTTCAAGAAGCAGCGACTTCACTGTCTCCGAAATATGGAGCACAGCTGGCCCGAGCACAAGTTTTTTTTGCCTCGTCACTGTGGTTAGCCTGGACACCCTCCCCCACACCTTGGTCCAAGTACAAATGAAAGTGCTGAACTGGACAGACGTGTGCACATAAGCAAAAGCCTCTTTTCAAATTTCATCGTTAAGAGTAAAAGCACAAGCAGATTTAATGTCTTGATCCTCTGATAATAATGAATAACTAGAAGCCTGATGTAGCAAATCAGTGAAGAGGTTGCAGCAGCACGCTTGATTTAAAAAAAAAAAAAAAAAAAAAAGACTTCAAAATATTAAATAATCCATGCAACACAAAAGGTGGAGAGTGAGGGGGGGGGAATCTTGCACGGCGCCAACAATAAGAGTCCGGTTGTCATGGCGACAGCAATCGCTTGATTTTTTTTTTTTTTTTTAATTCGCTTCTTACTCAAAAGATTACTAAATCTGCTTGAGGCTTTGTGAGCAGATTAGAGAACCACTGTCTGTCACCAATGTTAAGTCTTGAACACGTGCAATATACCTGCATATTTCTAAAAGCCTGCTCTGCTCAGACTGAAGAAGAGGGTAGGCACGGGTTTTCCCCCAGTACTATAATAAATAATATAATTAAAAAAAAGTGTCAGTGAAAGCAGTTGAAGACCAAATGAAATTTGAAAGACTGTTTTCTGAAAGAAGAGCCAGGCCATATTGCAGACTACCATACATTAAAGGGTCAAGACCAAGGACGTCAGAGCATGAGAAATCTTGCCAAATGCACTTCTCTGCCCAACCCTTTTCTGGCATTATCAATATTTAATAGAGCACAGTGTTCTGGAGGTTCTGTCCAACTACAAACTCTGAACAATACACTATGTACGAACTAAGGACACAGGAGACTAGTGTTTCGAAAAGGATGATACAAACAATTGGCTTGAGTAACAAGCATTGCAGGCATCTTTGTATTTGCACATTCACCCATTTTCCACAAAGCTTGTCCTTATTTTAGTAATAGGTGAGCTGGATTTTACTTCAGGTGAAAGGTGGGATACAAGTTGGAGTGGTGCACAGTTTAAGGGAAGAGAACAAACAACCATTCACACAAATGGACAATTTCGAGCTCTCAGAGAATCGAACTTCAATTTTGATAACTACGAGACAGATGTGCAAACGAGTAATGTACCATGCTGTCTATATACGCTATGGGACCCCCCCAAAAAAGAACAGCATGCACAGGTACTTGTAAGAGATACAGAGCTGAAAACAAAAGGCATCAAGTATTTGGCCTCATCTGCAGTCTTAATTTTGTTTGTGTGCATAAGCAGAGGAAAAATATTTTCAATTCAACTCCAACAGCTTCATTTTGTTCTGAAAGCATATTGTGGAGAAAGTCAATAAAAGGGTTTCACAGCAGCAGTGTCACTGCAAAGATGGTGACAATGAGAGCAATATGCTACAAGCCAATTTCACGAAAGGACTGGCAGTGTTCATCCATTTAGAAGGGCACAGATAAATTATACAGCGAGTGACGTGGAAGAAGACCTGATGACTCAGCAGAACTGCAGACACTTCAAAAGCAATATAAAATACTGAAATCTCTGCGTGCGTGTGGTCACAGAAACAAAGAAATGGTTTCATTAAGTCATCAATGCTGAAGTTTGTTGGTTCACTCAAAATTATCCCAACTATCTGGTAGCATTGCTGTTCAATGACATCTGGGTATGTTGCGCTGTAATTTAAATTTAGTTTCAAGGGGGGGAAAAAAAAGGTTTAACAGCCAAGGCATGCACTGTGTTCTGTTCTTTGACAGCTTTAGCACCAGAAAAATATTTTTTCCTCCTTCTTCACTGCGGCAATGTTTGCTAATATTGTAATATGTTAAAGGAGACTTGCCCAATATGTTCCTTTTCCAAGCAAGGACACGGGTGAATGTAATCACAGCTTCCTATGATCGACACACTTTCGAGCAGCAAAATTTTCAGTTCTCAATGGGTGTCCAAGGTAAAAATGACTTTCATAAACCTTACATGTTTGTATTCCAATTATATTTGACTTAAAATCAGCATAATGCCTCATTTTAGACAATAATAAACATATCCATAAAACAAGATATTCAGAAAAAAAAAAAAAAAAACAAATCCTTCAAACTGTTGATTGTTCCCTCTCTTACAGAGCCTTGTGAAAGTATTCGGCCCCCCCTCGAACTTTTCAACCTTTCGCCACATTTCAGGCTTCAAACAAAGATATATATATTTTTTTTTGTCAAAAATCAACAACAAGTGGGACACAATCGTGAAGTTGAATGAAATGTATTGGATAATTTTTTTAAAATAACCTGAAAAGTGGGGCATGCAATATTATTCGGCCCCCTTGTATTAATTTATGGCGGCACGTTTCGCTGCAATTACAGCTGCAAGTCATTTGGGGTATGTCTCTATCAGTTTTGCACACCGAGAGACTGAAATTCTTCCCCACTCTTCCTTGCAAAGCACCTCGAGCTCAGTGAGGTTGGATGGAGAGCATTTGTGAACAGCAGTCTTCAGCTCTGCCTACAAATTCACGATTGGATTCAGGTCTGGACTTTGACTTGGCCATTCTAACACCTAGATATGTTCATTTGTGAACTATTCCATTGTAGATTTGGCTTTATGTTTTGGATCATTGTCCTGTTGGAAGATAAATCTCAGTCCCAGTCTCAGGTCTTTTGCAGACTCCAACAGCTTTTCTTCCAGAATGGTCCGGTATTTAGCTCCATTCATCTTCCCATCAATTTTAACCATCTTCCCTGTCCCTGCTGAAGAAAAGCAGGCCCAAACCATGAGGCTGCCACGACCATGTTTGACAGTGGAGATGGTGTGTTCAGGGCGATGAGTTGCGTTGCTTTTACGCCTAACATATCGTTTTGCATTGTGGCCAAAAAGTTTGATTTTGGTTTCATCTCATCCGAGCACCTTCTTCCACGTGTTTGATGTGTCTCTCAGGTGGCTTTTGGCAAACTTTAAACAATACTTTTTATGGATATCTTTGATAAATGGCTTTCTTCTTGCCACTCAATAAAGGCCAGATTTCTGTCGTGTACGACTGATTGTTGTCCTACGAATAGACTCTCACCTCAGCTGTAGATCTCTGCAGTTCATCCAGCGTGATCACGGGCCTCTTGGCTGCATCTCTGATCAGTCTACTCCTTGTTCGAGGTGAAAGTTTAGAGGGATGGCCGGATCTTGGTAGATTTCCAGAGGTCTGATATTCCTTCCATTTTAATATGATTGCTTGCACAGTGCTCCTTGAGATGTTTAAAGCTTGGGAAATCTTTTTGTATCCAAATCCGGCTTTAAACTTCTCCATTACAATATCTCAGACCTGCCTGGTGTGTTCTTTGGTCTTCATGATGCGCTCTGCACTTTAAACAGAATACAGAGACTATAACAGAGCAGGTGCATTTATACGGGGACTTGATTACACACAGGTGGATTCTATTTATCATCAGTCAACATTGGATCATTCAGAGATCCTCACCGAACTTATGGAGTGAGTTTGCTGCACTGAAAGTAAAGGGTCCAAATAATATTGCAAGTCCCACTTTTGAGTTTTTTCATTTGTTAAAAAAAAAAAAAGTATAAAATATCCAATAAATTTCGTTCCACTTCACAATTGTGTCCCACTTGTTGTTGATTCTTGACAAAAAAAAAAAAAAATGTTAATTTTATATCTTTATGATTGAAGCTTGAAATGTGGCGAAAGGTTGAAAGGTTCAAGGGGGCCGAATACTTTCACAAGGGACTGTATGACTCGGTGAGGCATCGCACTACGTGTCTGGTTTATTATACAGTGGCGTTAATTCTTTTATACTTGCACTAAAAAGTTAGTTAAGTTACTGAGACCATTGCCTCTGTAGTTAGTTTTTTTGTAAATAATGGTGACAGTTTGGTGTTGGGATGAATTCATTAACGTTACATCATATGCAATGGAAAGTGCCGCTTCTGAATGTAGAGCAATTTAAGCCATCCTGGATCACAAGTCCCAATATACATGCAGGAAAACATGAATGAGCATCACGTTATGTTGTAAAGTCAAACGTTAGTTTTCATCAACAAAAGGGGCCGTAAAATAGCTGACACTTTCCATAATTCAAAACAGTTCCCAAACGTTTAAACATTTGTTTAATTTCACAAGTGAGCGTGGGTAGGTACTCCAGAGACAATCATTTGTTTCAAAAGGAATTAATGTAAACTTTCCTCAGTATTTACCCTTTCAAAACCCAGTGTAACAATTGAAATATCTGTGTAGTGTTCAATGAATATGACCAAGAATTTCAAGCAAAATACATGACAAAAGGTTTACTAACTGTTCATCAGATAGTTAAAAATCCATAGATGAGAAAGTTCTATTCCTAACCCTTGTCACCCTTTTCATCACCAGGACCAAAGATAGAAACTCAGTGAGCCACCTGTTCGGTATCAGTCATTGTCATTAATAGCTTGGTACATCCCAACACTGAGCACTGCTCTGTACTGCAGTGAACGTACATGAGCGCTAAGAGTGACAGAGCAACACGTTTCATCCCGGCAGCGCACATTTTAACTGACAGCCTCCTAACGTCCAATCAGGATTCGTGAGCAGACAGCCCAGATGCCTGTCACACAACGCAGTGGCATGATGACTTAATAATAAGTCGCTTTTTCATTATCACCTTAAACATGACAAGACACGAGCTAGAGCACTCACATCTACCGAGCAGTAACACCCACCCCTCAGTGATTAGCCGGCAGGCCCACTAGCAAGTTTGGGTGAGCTGGGATTTGATCTACTACCACCAAAGAAAATGTCAGGAATTTAAAAGATGAAATTTAAAAATAATAATTAAAAAACAACCTCTGGACTTACAAAGCAGTTGAGCATGGAGCAGGATGGCCTTCCTGCCACGCTCATGTCGAGGTGACGTGGGGCTGTGCTTGGATGACACGCAGCCTATGGCGGAGCAGCACGACCACCGCACAAGGAGCCGGCACCACCATTCTTCTTAACCAGATCCTCTCAACCCCTCTTCCACTACGAAGCCCTGCGCTTCCCCTCTGCGCCCTCCTTCTTGACCGCTTCTCAAGGAGTGCTGCGGGATAACACGCCGGTCCGTCTTAAGTGAAGGATTCAAAAGCACCACACCCCCTTCAAGCCATGTGTCAAGTCGGCCCCTGCTGCACAGCTGAGAAAGACCCAATAATCCGAAAAGATACAAACACAGGGAAACAGTCCACTGGGTTAGCAAAGTTAAGGCGAAAACCAAAGATGGCAGATGCTCTCGGTAAGTAGACAGAGGGGGAAAAACATGAGGACAGTGAGAGATGGCAAAGCAGAGGGAGATGGCAACCAAGCTCCACCCTCTGCATTAGCATCAACATCCCTCTCTCAGATTCACACGCTCACATTTCTCCTCCAGTCTCCCTCTCATCTCTGTACTCCTCCCCCACTCCCTCCTTGTTCACCCTTCACCGACATTTCATAAATACGGTGCTCCCTCAGCAACGAGACAAGGCACAGCGGGCACTTGTGCCGCCGCACAGAGGATGCTTTGGCTCCTATGCATGCAGCACCAAACGTGTTTTTCTTGATGATAAAGCACACACAGATGTCAGTGGAAGCTGAACCACTCATCCTCATAAATGGTTGGACACGAGCACAACATAATTTCACAAATAGCACGTGATTTGGGCATGGGGAAAAAAAAATGACTTGCATTGCAGCGGATAGGAAGGGGAGGGGTTGCTGAAGAAAGTGACTATGCGGAGATCTCCAGTGACACAGCATTCTATAGACTCCACCGCTTCCTGTCCCCTAGCTAAGAATGTGGCTAAAGACAAAATACCATTCGGCTGCTTTCAGGGAGAGCATTTTGTTCATATTCTGAAGGTCCTAATATTTTAAATGGTGCTAATACTGTCCCGTACAACACAGACGCACCAAGACCTCATCAGTCACCGCCTCATTGCTGCACTGGCTGTCGTGACTTCCATTTGCCATCAGCTGTATGACTTCACATTACGTAACATACAGGATATGCAGCATTTGGGCTGTGTCTACAATAGCATAAAGCACCGGCGAAACGAGAGGTACATCTCACTGGAAAATGGAATGTAACTTTTGCTGTCATAACATAAAAAAAAAAAAAAAAAAAAAAGACAAAAAAAAATACTTTTCCCCAAATGGGAAGCCAATTCCAGGTAATTTAATACCTCTTCCAGGGATCCATTTTAAGGAAAATTTCCCATTAAAAGAAGATTTCTTTCAGATACCGAGGTAGAAATAAGTCTTTTCAAAACATATACCATCGTCAACACACAGGCAAGTCAAGTGGGCCAGCAAAAAAGTCAGTAGCCTGTGCTCTAAAATGTTAAGGGGTAGTATTACCATACACAATTCCCGAGCCAGGATAAAATAACACCATTGTCCCAGCTTCAATGCTGACATCCATCTTACAATACTGCAGCAGGAGTTGAAAAACAATATGAACTCAATACTTCCTTCATTGTTTCAGTGAGAAAGCTGGAAGCAATTAATCGCTGCTTCACAAGAATGGATTAAAAGGATCCCATTACCCATGGAGCAAAATGTCTTCTAATCTCACCTGAAAGAACTGGGAAGTGAAACCATTACACATTCACTACAACAATAGTTCATATATGAACACACCTAGGGGCAATTTACAGTCTCCAATTTTATATAAATAAATTGCTCCTAGGTGTGATTGTGAGTGCGGTGTGTCTGTCTCCATGTGCCCTGCAATTAGCCGGCGACCAGGTCAGGGTGTAACCTGCCACCTACCCGACGACAGCTGGCATTGGCTCCAGCACTCCCGCGACCCTTGTGAGGATAAGCATCTCAGAAAATGGATGGACAGCTAATGAGAAAACCAATGGCTATATCGCGAACTTGTACACATTTTCAAAACACAAAATGGACAAACTCAACTGGGCATCTTTTTTTGTGATCGGGTTTGTTTATTTCGCTGAACTGTAAAGTTGTATAGGGTACGTTTCACCTTATTTGAATGTCCTGAAGAACATAATTCATGAGCTCAGCAGATTGTTTTTGCTAATTTGATGCAACAGCACCATTTTTAATTTAATTTATTCTATTTTTTTTCTAAGACAGGATTTAGCAGATTTTTCACCTAAAGATGACATTTGTTAGAAAATTGATTGCACTATTAGTTTGATTTCTGAAAACCTCAATTTATTCCATGACTCATCAGCTTCCATGAGTACTAAAATTGGTTACATGAACCCATCTGCGGGGGTACACCTCTTCAGAATAAACTTAATTTACCACAAAAGAATGATGTAACACACACAAGGTACAAATGGTAGGGAGTCTGAACAAAGTCTTCTTGCATGAACTGATGAAGCCTGTGTGGATGGAAGGCAAAATATGTTCAAATAAAAACAGAACATTCAGTTGGGAGAGTCATTGCCCTGAGAATAAAATGACCCGGATGACAGAATATTCTCAGGACCGTTCATAGATCCACACACTCCATTAAAGGCTTATGTTGCATCTTTAAAAGAAAATGGGAGACTGAATAAATCAAATGAGCCAAACCCACCTCAAATGCAGGTATTGAGTGAAAGCATAGTGTGGCATCACTGCGGAAAAATGTATAAAACTGAATGCTGGGACAGGGCTCACCCTGGACAAACTAGGTTCTGTCTTCCCTCATTCACATGCATGGGTGGGCACATTATTTGCTCATCAACCACGCCTCCAATTAAACTAACTGCTTGATTGAATGCCCCATAAAAGCAAAGCACTGGGCGACCCGCCACGTTTGCATTCTGTCCACTCAGTTGACCGGAACTTTGGGACACACATCTCACCCCCCCCCCCCCACCACTCCTCCCATTTGTGCTGAATAAATGCTGTGCCTACATGTCTTTTGAAATAATTTGTTCCTAATCTGGTCACAGTTTGCTCTCTCGAAATACTGGCTGAGAAAGAGCAAAGAGACTGGCTTTGTCTTTTTACGATGATGCCCTTCCTTTCAAAGAGGAACTGGGCAACATGTTGAATGTATTCATTTATCTCTCCAGAAACTAGAGGTCATGTTTTCACCATTTCAATTATAAATAGTGACCTTTCAGTTATTTCATACTGCTAACCAGTTGTGGCATGAGAGAACTTGTACATATTTATGGAGCATTTCAGGCAAATTTGGGGGGAAATACAGCAGCTGTGTTAGTCCCTAGAAGGCTTCCATGAGGCATGAGAAACATGCAATATTGTTGTTAAGTCGCTATCCTGTTTAAAAAAAAAAAAAAAAAATGACAAAAATGACAACCCCACAGGTAGTAGTTGCAACAAGATCAAACAAACACACTACTTGTTTTCATATTAATACAGAAACCTCAGATATACAGTATGCAGCAATAGTGCTTGACCAGTTACTTCCATAACACATTTATAATATTGTTTTACTTTATCAGTATTTCATAAATAAAATTATAAATGAAGTGGGACACCCAGTCAGAGAGCCAAATGGGTGAGTTTCATTACCTTTACTTTGAAGTCCACATCATTTGACGCACTGCAACTCACTACCGACTGCTGATGATGCTCGAGACAGCAGTATTGTACACCTTGTTAACAAGACAAAAGCTCAACGCTTTCATAGAGCATTTGACCACACATTCGTGAACCTTTAGTTGGTAAAGGCAAATGTTAGTGCTTAAAATGCGCATGTAAGAATTTTAATAAAGATAATTGCATAATTTTATGACATTCATTCAACAAATATATTTCTACATTAAAAACAATGAACCAATGATTAATGAGAAATGAATAAATCATTTGTATTAGTTAATGTGGCATAGTTATGAATCTACAAATGTACAGCACTTGATCATGCAAATGTTTGAAGAATGTAGCGGGTCATAGGTTGTCCACTGACCATAATTTTCTCGCCCCTCCTTTAAAGCCACTATACTTGTGCTCGGTAAACCCTGAAGCAACTTTAACTTTGCGGATCAATTCCAGTACAGACATTATGGGAACATCCATCTTTCCACTCAAGACATTGTAAATTCACAAACATGTCTCTCAACATTGACCTCTCAAAAAGGTAAACCTCTCATTTTCCATTAACATTCAGCAGCTACACATTTTAAAGAATAATTAAGTCACATGATGTAAATTTGAGAGCGAGAGGGGACAATGTGTTTGTCCATTTTAAAGCGACTATCTTCTAATCACTTCCGTTTGTGCTGATCTTGGTCACAGTTTTGTCACCGGATAAAGGCAAGCTAAAAAAACTAAATATGGTACTAGCATCTAGACTTGGGGTGTCCAATGCGTCGATCGCGATCTACCAGTCAATCTCTGAGCCAGTTATGGTTGATGCTGAACGTGTGCCATTTAAGCTTGATTCAGGTTGTGGCCAATACATTGATCGCACGGCTAGACTGACTGACAATCAGTTTAACCAATCCTGGCCTCGTCTAGCCAGCTGGTTTCCTATTTAGCGACTTGCTTTCAACACGGCAGATGCAGCCGTGAGCATTACACGGAAACGATCGTTGCATTACCGTGTCGTTACCCAGACTTAGAAAACACGGAACCGAAAGTCCGTTTCCCAGATCTCAGGGCTTACTTTTAATAAAATTCGCCCACGTGTGGAATGTAAAAAAAGTTCTCAACGAAATACAACAATCTGTATAAAACGAACCCCTTTATTTGTAATGATTAAAACGCCCAGCTTTGTCAGTGTGGTTTACAAACGGCACCGGTTTCCGCTTCTGCGCTACGCATACGCAAGGTCGAGTTATTCATATCCGGGTCACTCAAAGGCTAGTCAAACATGTCGGTTGCTAAGCGTAAAAGACAAGAGACTGTGTCCCTAAAGAGGACTATATCTGAAGAATTTATTGCCGAAACCAATGAAGAAGGTGAGGTGATAAAGCTGAGGTGCAGAATATGAATATAAAATCGTTTCCCCACGACAAAAATCAACAGAACCGAAAGATCAGTTACCATACTTGCCGAAATCCTCATGCCTGAGATGTGCTGCTCCCCCTGTCGGTAGATTGTGAGAAGCTTGCTGTTTGAAAAGTAGATCTTGGGGCAAAAAAAAAAAAAGTGTGGGCACCCCTGAACTTGACAGTAATAAATTGCAGGTTCAACGCATTTTTAACAGCTCCAAGTTTGCTCACTGACATGTGATGATGAGTAACTTTGATAAAATTGACTAACCTCAGCACTCTCAAAGTAATGCTAATAGAGGTCATGAGGCACATACGAGCAACCAATTCAAACAAACCTACTGTTTTAAGTCTGCGCCTTTCCACTGTAGGGGGTAAGCAAGTCAGTCAAGCAATGTGAAAGACCACTACGTGTTGTGACAGAAGCAATGAGAGATCCCTCAATAGGATATCAGCCAACAACTAAGATGGATAAAATGTGTTAAGGTCTGGGATGTGACATCGTGTCACTGACTGAACCGCTGTTGGATTAGTAAACGGCTACATTATGATACAGAGAGAATAGCTAAAGGAGTACAGGCTGTTGCTGAACATGTTACAACATACTGCATTTTGTTTGGGCATGTGAGAGTGGAGTCCCACTTCCTGTTTGAGGGCAGCACGTCCTGGAATATTTGTGTGTGCGAATAGAGAACACAGTGATGAAGCAAAAGCATTTGGAATAAACACCCACACCACCCTCGTCATTGGCTCACCATACTGAAGTCAGTAAGGCGTGGGTGCTCCTTGTCCCGCCCTCTCCTCCTGTCTGCTGGGCTTGGCCTTGCCACTGAAAACTCCTGCCAACATGGGGAGGGGGGGGGGGACGGGACGGGACAAAAAAAAAAAAACTGAGATGCAGTAGGTGTGTGCGTGGGCAGTCGAATAGTGTGCATGGAATTGCAAAAGAGCTAGACTGAAAAGAAGCCCTTCCCTGGTCTAAAGTATAGGGTGCAGAATAAAAACTGCCGCTAAAATAATAATGATTAAAAAAATAAAGTAGTTTAAGCAATTGTTGAAAACTACAAGCGGGCAGTGATGGGTGAGGATTCCACATATAGACAGAACAAGTACTGCTGAGAGACATGCAGGTTAATGAATGTTTAAGACTGGAGCCAAGTAACTTAATTCCATGTTTCCACTCCACACGTTATATAAAAACTGGTGCTCTTGACTGTACTGCCACTGTCACTGACGTGGCTGTCCGGAACTGCACGATAAGTTGCTTCCGCAAAATCATTCTTGCTGGCTATCTGCTATCAGTATTTTGAACCGCTACACTGATGTGGAAATGGGGTGCGGACTTCAGCAACTAGCGCTGCAAGTAAGAATGCAAAGCATCGGTTTGTATACCCGGATGCATGGACGTTCGGGAAACGCACGAATGACGCTCAATGGACGCTCGTTTGACTTTAGTTACACGCTGTGTGCGCTACGGGATTGTTCAGTGGTCGTTGACAGGTTGCCAGTGAGTTGTTCACTGCAAAGCAAACGATTAAGTAACAACCAAATAAAGCTCGCGTTACGACTGACTAACGATAGCCAAACGCATGCAACGCTCGGCGAACCTTAGTAAAACATTCCACGAACGTTCTTGAACATTCTGCAGCGTTTAAAATTAAACGATGAACGCTGGTCTCGGTGAGAACTTTTGTGCATATTCAAAAACTTTTTTTCCCAGACTGGCGTTCTCCGACGATTCCCAGCGATCATTGACGTTCACTAGCGTTCAAACAACGCTCTTCTGGCGCTATCCCAACGTTTCCTCAAACGCTATAGAACGCTGAAAACGTCATGATGTGACGGGGCCATGAGCCAATGACAAGTCTGTTTGATTACTATAACGACCTGTGGGATAGATCTCGTCAGCCGACGGGTTATGTTTTGCAGTTTCTTGTTCGACCTCTTCCAGTGGATGAAAGCATTTTAACTTGTGGAGGTAGCAATTTATTGTGTCCAGTGACACGCCGGCAAAATTTATAGAGATCGTGCATGGGAGTCGTTTAAGAGGAGCAGAATTTTAACAACGACCAACACCCGTTGTGTTGTTGGTTGTCACAATAGATGAGATTATAACAATATCAAAAGATATTCTATAAAATACGAACTGAAAAGATCGATGGATTTCGGCAATTAAAGGGGATGGGTTGTGCCCAACGAAACACACGCCTGTGTAGCGATCATTTCAGGTAATAATTATTATTCTCAATCACAAATTATCAGGAAGTATTTACAACCCCAAGGTGACTCATTTGAGAACAATGCGTATTTAAAAATATAATAAACCATCTGTCACAGAGAGGTTTACAGAGGTTAACGTGTGGCAGCATTACGTTTCAGTGTAGGAGGCTACATTTCTTTTTTCCCCAGTAATAATGAATGCAAATTTGTGTAAAACCTTGGGGTCATTTATTTAAATATTGGTATTTGTATTGAAAAATCTGAGTGTGTCCATCACTATGTGGGGTTCATTCCTGATTGGGAACACATCCAGCAACGAAGTATTTGTATGACAAAGCGAATTAACAGTCAAATTTCTTCTCGGCAAAAACATCGGCCTCAGCATTAAATATGCATCCTCTATGCCAAGTGTCTCTAATTTTTTCCACGTACCTTCATTTATCATCACCTTCTAAATGTTTAACGGTATCGGACAAAACTCTGGGTGTCGTGCTATTAGACATTTTCATTTCGTATCAACGGAATTAACTTACAACAATGCTTTGTTTGACCGGCAATATGGCAACAAACAAAAATCACGTTTTTATGACGTAGATGCGCGAACACTATACTTGCCCCCACTATGTCAACAACTTCATAGAGCAATCAAATATGACAATGTTTAGTTAGCACTTATCTGTTGCACTCCCATTCAACCAACGGCGCTCACTACAGCTCTGCTTATATTGCGTGAAGCCACAACTCTTACGCAACAATGGGGTAGAAGTGTAGAACGGCTTACTCAGACATTTTCAGAAACTCACAGATAAAAGATTGACTTGGTTGTTTAATTTCACACTTGACGAGTGAGAAGACACTCAAGAGACCCGGCCACTTCTATGCAAATGTACCTTTTCAATTCAAGACTTCGATGTTTTTATAACAGTTAACTTATTTTACACTAAAATGTTTCTTCAAACATTGCTTTCATCGTCAATGAAGGGTTGATGTTGGCAAGGCTAAAATGTATTGAGTTCCAACTCAAAGGTTTCCGATGAAGTCGGGCAGTGCAGTGAGCAGAACAGATCAGTTGACCAGAGTGTAACATGTTACACACGTACACAGGGAGACGTAACATAGGCTGTTGACTTTGTTCCACTCTGGCCTTGATGTCATGCAGAACCAGCGGACCAAGCAAAACTTTAAAAAAAAAAAAAAAAAAGACATTTTTCACAGTGCAGAGCTGCTGTCTCACTTCCCTGCGCTTTCCCCTCAGACACCCCCCCCCCCCACCATCTACACACAGCTCCACAGAGGGGGGGGGGGGGGGGGGGACGGGACGGGAGAAACTCATTCACCAACATGCTAAATCTTAAAGTCAACTTCTTACCCCCGACAAACCGGCAAGTCCTTGGGTCCGAGGCTTGTATGTCGAAACTTTTGACAACTTATTTTTTGGAGTTTAAAGATCAATGCCTTGCAAAGTAGCAGTCGTTGCAGTTTCCCAAAACACACACACACACACACACAAAGTGTAATCCAGGGCATGACACACCCCCCTCCGCCTCCCTGCGGCTAGTACTTACCCTGGCCTCCCTCCCACTTTTTCACTGCCAAATTTGTCAATGTGAAACAAGCAGTAGTACTGGGCATTCTACTTCTTCACTTAATAGGAAAGGACTATTATAAGTTGACCATGAAAAGTAAAAAGCAATAAATGCAGTCAGACAAAAAGTTTATATTAACTCAATTTGCATAGCAATAATGCAAAATGTGTACACTCGATGCTTTGATCCTTGGTGTGTCAAGTTTATATATAAGTTTTATAGTTTTTTAGTTTGTATAAACCAATCAAGAGCCCAAGACGTTCAGCATGTGACTATTCTGGTTGCTTTATACACAGGTGCCTCCAAAAATTTGAATGTTGCAGAAAACATCTTATATCAGTAGTTTATTTCAACTTGTAAATTTCATATATTACATAGATTCAGTAAAATGAAACATTTCATGATTGCATTTTTTAAGAATTTTGATCTCAATGGCTTGCAGCCAATGAACACCCAAAATTTACCACCAAGAAAGTACATAAAAACAATCAATGATTTCTAATACAAATGACATAGGAACCAATCTTTGGAAAAACATTTTTAATCTGTTTGACGAATATATATAAATTTTTCCCCCCCCATTTGAACAAGTGTAAAAACTGTTTACAAAAATGTTTCCACCATTTTCATGATGCGCATTTTTAGATGTTGAATTCCTCCTTAGTGGGATCAATTAAGGATATATATATATATATTTATTTATTTTTTTTTTTTTTAAGATACTCCCATACACTAAAGTTTGGACAATAAGGCAAACTTTTTTGGACATATCAAACCTCTCCATTTTTTTTTTTTTTTTTTTAGAGAAGTGAAGCCCTAGTTAAACCTATTTTTCCATTTCCTTATGGATTTTTACCAAATATCAACTAAGGTATTTTTTGCAAAAGATGTACAAAAATAAATCAGGAATGTATTCAATATGGTAACTGGCCGGGCCTGCAGCTTATGACGTAACAAAATCACTCTACATTATTTATAAGTAAAATTCCATCCCTTTATTCAAAAACAGGGCATTAATTCAAATTTATGAAACAGGAAAATGCACAATGATTTATTTACTTGTTTGGGTCGTAACTGTTAAAATATCGATAAAAATGTTGAAATTTGAACCCAGAGTCAAAGGAAATTTTTGCAATTGTCATATTTTGATTTAACTCAAAGCAAATCACTCTGCCTTTATTAAGAACTACAGAAATGAGTATACACACTGTTGAGAGTTTGAACAATTCTATTTTAAGCAAGACCACCAAACACTTGATTAGCAAAATAGTTTATTCATTTGACAAATTAGTAAGCAATTGGTAAATTGAGTAACTGCAGCACTTCTGGCAACACAAACTTCTTAATAATTACTTCAGCAGCAAATTTAGCAGGTATTCCACTCTTATTTTAATTTTCGCACACAAATTATCAACAACCATTATTTTTCGAAACCGGGGTTCTCATTCGAGTCACAGGTGAGCTTGAGCCTGCTGACTTTGCGGCTCTCACACATAAAATAAACCAATTTGAGTCATTAACCAATTCTTGCGTGCATGTTATGGGGGGGGGGGGGGGCGAGTGCTACAAATGCAAACATCGTGCAAGGACGGGGAGAACATCCAAACTTCACACAAGAAGGCTTTGGCCGAGATTTGGATCCCAAACTTCAAAATTTTACAGCAGACGCCCTCCCAAAATTGGGCGGAAAAATAGTAATTGGGGGGGGGGTGGTCTTGTCAAGTGCACGAAGTTGGTAAAGTCGAAAACTGCACCTTCCTCTAAATGACATTCTCTTTACGTAGGCTAATCAATACCTGGTAAACGTAGTACTATTACTACAGTAGTAACCAGGCGACACGTAACTTACCAGGTACCTCTCACAATTTAAAAATAAACAACAGGTGTTGTTAAGAAAAAAAAAAAGTTTAGAGACATGTCAAGTGAAAAGACATAATAGCATGGATCAGTTGCCACGCTCGTACCACACATAATACGATAAGTAGACAAAGGGAAAGTATCCCATTGAAGTGGGCTGTGCTTGCAGACGTTAGCATGTTAAGCTAGGTATTACCGGCCCCGGGTACTACTAGTTGACTACGGCTGCATATTTTGACCAATCTGCACCCGTACATTCCAAAGCGGCTCTTGATTTAAGTCCTCAAATACATGCCCCGAAACTCGTTCATAAAATATCACGTGTTTAGAGTTTACTGTCAAGTTACATCATTTTAAAAGTTAAATCAAGTTACTTACTAGGAGAATCAGCTGACACGACGGTGACTCAGTAGACTGCACGACTTCCGCATTCTTGTGCGATGACAAGCATGTTGGCCTATCGTGAGAGAGAAAACTAGATCTTATAGCCCAATTGCAAAAGAAGATTCACAATGGCCAATGACAGTGAATAATGCAGAACCTTGCAACTCATACACACCCACAGGAAAGCCAATCACGTGTCAATGGAACCCCGGAGCCCACCAATAGAAAATCACAGCGCGGCAGAAACGGGAACACGTACGCGATGCTGCGCTTGAACTCAGCCATGCATATGACCGAAAAAAAAAAAAAGAACATGCTGTCCAAAATGTGAGAAATCGCGATAGATATAATAAGAGAATAGAGATAATGAACATCAATACAATAGAGACTTAAATCAAATAAATATATTGTTTAAAAAAAGAGAGTTCGCAACATTAAGTATTACAACCTTAATCAGAATTTCACATTAGTGTCAATTATTGATCTTTTTTGGAGAAGCTATGTCAAAGGTCAATATATATCACACATTTTGCCCTTAAACTGTGATAAGCGTGTGTAATTTTCTTTCAGTGATTATCAATGATTATCATTTAGATTAATAATTCACTAACAATTTGATTTTGTTTGCATTCTAGACTAACAGAAAATGAAACAGAAATAGTATAACCCACGTACAGAAATGTTTGCATTGGCTCACAAAGCAAATGATACAGTGATGATGTATGGCCTCTGTCATAGGTATGCTGCGTATGGAGTGTTATTTTTGTTGGTTGGCCTCGGGTACAGTCGGGAACTGACCTCGGATGCTCCTGAATACCAGTCCGGAGCCACACGACACTGCACGTAAACCCGATGTTTGTTATGATATACTTCACTGATATTTTTAGCCTGTGAAAGTAACCAGTGTTATAAGCAATGTTTCGTTCTTTTAATATACAAACACATACAATATGTCTCCATGTTGCAATTAAATGCATTTTCTTACCACATTGAACGATCGGGCTTTTGGATTAATTAATTGCAATGAATTGACGCCACAATTAAACTCATAAACAAGGAAACGCCACAATAATCTTTGTTTTATTCACTGAGCTCTCGTGTCATGCAGAATTGCGTCCTCTGGTGGCAAAAGAAGGAATATTTATTGTTTTACACAGCGGGTATGGAGGGCTTCGGCTGAGTTCAAATGGGAGAATCCTATCAAGAATCTGCCAATCGAAACGTAATATAATTACATCACATATTTAGAATGAAAAACACTTAAAAAAAAAAGTACTCAGCAGTTTACTATTCTGGCTACGCGCATTCACCCGTCCACTTAAATATGTCATTTACTCACCTGCAAACTAAATGGGGGAGCTTACCTACGCTCACATTACGGCCGAAAGTCGACATACTGTATTATATAACATCAATTGGCGAACAAATCGGGACCACCTTTTCTGCTTCAAACATGCTGTTGGTAGCTTGGAGTTGTTGTTTTTTTTTGTTTGTTTGTTTTTGTTTTTTGTAAGCACATTGCTCAACTATTACAACTACAGTTATTGTAATGAAGCAATGGTGAGTTAGATATTTTATCGTTTGTTTTCATTGGATTTTATGTCAGATGCCAATTACTGGTATATGAAAGTAAGTTTCCCGGTCTGTGACATAAGGGAGGTTGCACAGCAGTCTTTTTATTGGGAGACCTCAAAATAAACTATCAGTCTAAACACCTTATTTTGATTGCAAAAATTGTATTGGATTTATTTCATACAGAATTTTTAAAAATGCTCCCCTAAAAAGTGCACCATATTAGACTCAGTGGTGTGCATATCACTGTTGAGGCTGGAATGATGGATGGATGATGTATGGATGCATTTCTATGACATTTACAAAACTCTTGTTTTCCATGATTCACAGTCAACTTTGTTGAGTTGCGTATTTCTGGTGGGTGTGTGCGCCAATCTCCAGGTTATGCACATTGTGTGTGTCAGAACCCAGAAGTCTGGAGAGCAGAGATTGACATATAGATTGTCGGGCGCAAGAAAGGCATGCAAAAAAAAAACAAAAAACAACAAAAAAAAAAACCTTAAGCATGAATAGGAGAATATAGCGCATAACCATAAATATATATGTAAAATAATACCCTTACCAATATAAAACAATTACCACATACTGTACTTTACCAAAATAAAAACCATATCAGTATGTTCCACCCAACGCAATTAGTGTGTGCGTGCATTGGGGGAGAATTTGGAGGAGGGGGCAGGGGGGAGCAATCATTATTCCATGGGAACTCAGTGTGCCTTTTGTGCTGTTTGTAATAACATATGTTGGGAAAGAGGAACGCCTGTACATACTGTACTCTCTTATCACTTTATTGATTTACAAAAACATTAAACATCCATCCTTGTCCGCTCACAAAAATGTTTGTGCCCCCCCCCACACACACTTCACCCACAGCTCTCTTAAATTAGCTTTTTATTCTATTTTATCATGGTAGTTATTCTTGTGTAAATGAATACTTGTTGAGTTCTGAATTAATTCGTTCAAAACCAAAAGAAATAATAGCATGATCTTGTTTGGCTGATGGGAATCTAATCTTCAACAGCCTACCATGCTCACAGTGAAAATTATGTTAGGTGCATAGGTTTACATGATGAATACGTATGTGTTGGGATGCAACAGTACCATAGAGTTTTGAAAAATAAAAATAAAATAAAGTACCTGGATATAAACAAGGACACTATTCCCAGTACACTTCTCTAAACTGACAGATACTGTAGATAGATGGATGAATGCAAATTGTCCTCCATTGAGGATTGTAGCATAATCTGGTGGAAATTGTGGGTATTACAGACAAACTCCAAAGAATGTAGTCATGATTTTGGTATGATTCGTGCAACTGACCCCTCCATACAGGGCACTTAACCACGCCTCCTGAAGTTACGTCACCCCACGCTTGCTAACCTCAGACAAACAATTAACAAAAATGGCGTCGCAGGAAGAAAAGATGAGAGCGAAATTGTCCGATTTACCAGCTGATTTTTCACTCGCATTCTTCCCGAATAGTGAAATATCGTTGAAGAGCAGACAGCAGGGCTTCAAGTATTTCAGCGAGGGGTATTTCAATGGTATTTCCTTGCATATCGACGGAGAAACCATCAATATTAGCGCGAGATCTTTCCGGAGTCAGAGGAAGACCGAGAAGCCACATAATATAATATATTAAAACCCAAAGACGAATTCATCATTGACAGTTTCCTATTTTCGTGTTACATATCACACTTGTGTGCAGAATCTGTATGTGTATCTGTATAGCCGTTTGTGAACCGCTGTATGAAGGAAAAGAAGGCGAGGCTTGATTTACGAGTTGTTTCTCTCGTTTTCTTTGTGTAACGTCACGCACTCCCCTCAATAATTATTCTTGAATTAGTTCCGAACCTACGTAAGTCCCGACCGAGTACGACAATCACTACTTTAGTGTCCTCAAACATCCTTCCTTCAGTCTTGGTGTCTTGGTGCACGTCGAAGGCTTTTAGGACTCGCTAGTCAGGTTTAGCTTAGCTCACTAGCCGCCAACAAAGAGACATGTTTGTGCAGTCAGGTCCTCGCAAAGTATCGCTCAACACAGATCAAGTGTGTCAATCATTCACACGTAGCTATGTTATGCAAGCGAAGAACTGCTAATTCATTTATATGA
The DNA here is from genome assembly GCF_019802595.1 of Syngnathoides biaculeatus. NCBI lineage: Eukaryota > Metazoa > Chordata > Actinopteri > Syngnathiformes > Syngnathidae > Syngnathoides > Syngnathoides biaculeatus. The sequence continues at coordinate 4,531,794 of NC_084657.1, read as the reverse complement.
GACATGTATTGAAAATCAAATATAGGGCATACCTTCGTGCAAACATAGTCCGGTTTAGCTTAGCTCGCTAGCCGGCAACAAAGAGACACGTTTGTGCAGTCAGATCATCGCAAAATATCGCTCAACACAGATCAAGTGTGTCAATCATTCACACGTCGCTATGTTATGCAAGCGAAGAACTGCTAATTCATTTATATGAGACATGTATTGAAAATCAAATATAGGGCTTACCTTCATGCAAACATATCTGTTCCGGTTGATGGATTCAGTTGATCATGCGGTCTTCCACAAAGTTTGATCCATCAAAGACATTTTTCGTACTCGGTCTTTGGTTTTGGAAAGGGTACGAATTGAACTCCACCAACTACCCTATCAGGATACCTGTCGTCGCTATTACAAAGTCCGTGACTACACCTCTTAACCATGTCTATTGTTAAGGAAGCCAAATGCGTGATAAAACACTAACAAAACCTATACTGGACCATTCGACTTTGTCAGAGGTCATGGCCCAGGGCCCTGAGCATTTAGGGGGGACCTTTGGCTGACTTGCTGAGGGTCCCTTACAGCTTACTCAGTACACTGACTGGATAAATGTGCACATTTTTACAATTTGCATTGAGGATGATTGAACTTTTTTCTTGGTGGGGGTTGTATGACGCAAGACGGATGACAACAGTTGAACTTACTCCAAAAAAGTGACAGGAAGAGGAGGTGGACACTGGACAGGTGGGTGTAGATATCCGATGACCAATCACAGCTTGCCATCAGGTCGCATATCAGCAGCAGAGACACAGACGATGATTTTGATGTTACTCCTGTTTAACTGAGGCTCCAATCGCAGCATGGTAAGACTATTTTAGTCAATTAATGTGATCAGATCTGCAAATGGTGACACAAACTGTAAATAATGAGAGGAAATATACCTTTATATTTGTGGTTTCTTCTTTAGACGAGCTACACTGATAAAGGAGAGAAGGTAAGTTTAAACAAAAGTGTGATGCTTTAAGGACTGATTGTACATTTTAGAATCAATCATTCACTTTTAGCAAACAGCAGATGCTAAATATAACCATTGATTTCTGTTTATCCTGTAAAATCAAAAATGTATTCCGTCTCTCTCTTTTTTTTTTTTTTTTTTAAAGCATGAAAGGGGAAAATTTGTCCGGTTTCATCATATCACCTTCTGGGTGGGAAATGCCAAACAGGTCAGTATGTAAATGCTGAGTACTGCCAAAAAAAAAACAACAAAAAAAAAAAACCCAATTGAGTCTAAAAGTATTGCTGCCTGCATTACTCTTCCCCCCCCCCAAAAAAAAAACAACAAAGTCAAATTGGATTGGTTGAAATTGATTACTGCAGCAGGAAATGTCACTACAAAACACTATAAGAACTTTATTTGAGATTCACATTTTCAAACAAAGTTATCCAAAATTATTCATACGTACATTTACTGTATTTGAAGGGTATAGTTGATTAAAATTGTCTAGATCAGGGCACACCACCATTTTGAAAGTGAGAACTACTTCTTGGGTCCTGATTTATCCAAAGAGGTACTAGACTGAAACACACTTTGGAAATAACGAATTTGCTTATTTGTGGGTAAATCATTTTCTAACCTTGTTTGCGCCAACTAGTTTTTCTACCCAGTGCACTCTAGTTTCATCATAAGCCACACTTCAGACCTTTGAACGATCCCGTTTTTGTGTGTGTAATATTGCCATTTTCATAATTAACACAAATGCAGGTGGACGATCAATATTATTAATGAGCTGACATTAGCTTCATGGTTCTGTCTCCAGGCGGCGTCCTTCTACTGTGACAAGATGGGCTTCGAGCCTCTGGCGTACAAGGGCTTGGAGACTGGCAGTCGAGAGGTCGTCTCACATGTCATCAGGCAAGATAAGGTAGAGTAGCATCAACATCCTTAAATCCCGGCCGTTCCCTGCATACCCAGCCTCTAATTTGACTGATCTCTCGACTCCAAACAGATCATATTTGCTTTTGAATCTGCACTCAATCCCGGGAATGAAGGCAAGGAGCTCGCGAACGCACATGTGAAAACAGTACATGAACTATGAAGTGTTTGGGAAATATCAACATGCTGGCATGTCCTGTCAGAGATGGGAGAGCACTTGATGAAGCACGGGGATGGAGCCAAAGACATCGCCTTCCAAGTGGAGGACTGCGACTTCTTAATTAAGGTAAAAGTGAAATCTGCCTCCGCGATTGCTAACCTGTTTAGTTCAAGGCGTTGGATGCAAAACGCTGGGTGATTTTCAAGTACATTCAATTGTCTGTCGCATCATGGAACCTTTTATGTAACTTTCTCAGCTGTCATACAAATGTAAAAAGAAGTATTGCGAAACCGAAAATTCGCCGCGGCAATAAGAGGAAGTGTAGCAAAGAGTGAAAGTGTCATCATTGTCATGATGCGAGCGAGCGCCACAAAATGAAATCTGCATCCGCTCACAACTCTATAAGTACATGTGGATGCTGATTGTGAGGAGCCTATAAACGACTATGTACAATGTTTTGAATGTACACTTTATCTATTTAATATAATACATATAAGTAAACAAAAACTGATGAAGAAGATACACTTTTTAAATACAACAAAGTTTTGACTTGCTTTAGTTCGCCTATAAAGATGTTTGACAGACAATAACGTGATGCGTTTGCGGAGAAAGGCTACCGCCCAGTGCCATTTTATAGGTACTACTAAAAAGAACATGTTTCGGCAGGCAGCGTAAGAGCAGTTATTGACGCAACTTTTTCCACAGAATAAAGTTATGACGTTGTTTTTATGTCAGTCATAATGCGTAATATATTTATGTAAGAATACGCTTGATAGAATAAATTACAGCATAAATTGTAATTGATACAATTGCTTGATTCATAATTTCTGGTTCTATAGTTCTCGTGACACTTTGATCTTCAGAAGTAGCATCACAGAAAAAAAAGTAATGAAACAAAAGATGTACTTTCAGTTTCACAAGATTTGATGAGAATCTTTTGAATCCCAGGATAAACTTAGAGACATTCGCAGCATTTTGTTTTTGAGACATTCGACCTCGGAGTCTCCGCTGTAACTGCACAAGGTTTATGGTAAATGGAAACAAATGAACAGGAATACCATGTTTACTCAGACTTAATGCAAATATTGTGTCAACTTCAGAGAGGTCACAAGCGGGAAGAATCTTTCTTTTAAGGACACAAACTGAGCCAAAACGGGAGTGAGTGTGTCCAGTCATTTATTAAATTTTTTGGGGGTTAGTGCTTTTTCCTCACATGATAACTTTGGCATCCTATTAGGCATTCTTCTTGGCTGATAGTTTGTTAAAACAGGGGTAAACTTTGAAGTTGTTATCCAAGCCAAGGTCAAATCAGGGGTTTGAGCAAACACAAAATAAATACAGACTCGACATATGCATAAGTGTTACAAGTTTGAAAGACAGTGGAAACTCCAAGCTTGAAGCGCAGGAGAAGTGCCAGAGAATATTCAGTGGGGTGACTAGAGATCCTTTTGGGCTGGTCTCAACATAACGCTGAACATGACCATCCAGCCATTTTCTGAGGCGCTTATCCCCACGAGGGTCACGGTAGTGCTGAAGCCCATCTCAGCTGTCATCGGGCAGGAGGCAGGGTACACCCTCAACTGGTTGCCAGCCAATCGCAGGGCACACGGTGACAGACAACAGTCGCAACTCACAATTTAGAGTCTCCAACGAATGTATGTTTGTGGGATGTGGGAGGAAACCGGAATGCCTGGAGAAAACCCACGCAGGCACAGGGAGAACATACAAGCTTCACACAGGTGGGGCTGGGATTTGAACCCCAGTCCTCAGAACTGTGAGCCCAACGCTCTACAACTGCTCGACCGTGCCGCTATCACTGCAAATAATTTATAGTAATACATTTTTGCCAGCAACAGTTCCACCAGACGGCAGAAGCCTCCGTAAGCTCCGTATCTGCATTTGTCTGCAACTCCTGGGGGGCACGCAGGCGCCCCCGTAGAGTGGAGACAGACGCGTACTAATAAGTCTTGCACGATTTCCACTGTCAGACGGCCAAGCAGCGAGGAGCTGTCATTGTGAAGGATCCCTGGGTCGAGGAGGACATCCACGGGAGGGTCAAGTATGCCGTGGTTCAGACGGTGTGTAAACACTCATTGAAAAATGTCTTATGGAACAGAATGCAGCCATAGAATTGAAACATTGACGCAATGCTTCCCATGCTCTGTCTGCAGTATGGCGATACCACACACACATTCATTGAGTACCTGGGGCCCTACAAAGGCTTGTTCCTGCCTGGCTACAAAGACCCTCTGTTTCGAGATCCACTCTTAGCCACACTGTGAGTGTCTTTAATATGACAGTGCTAATATCACGCGGCATTGAGTATAACCGGGAAGAATATATTCTTATATTGCAATGAAACATAATCGTGGCAGCACTTCTGCCTCAAAATTTGTTTTTCGAATCACAGCTCTGGCCTTCGTGTGTACCGGGTACAAGCACACAAAACAAAACAAAAGATGAGGCTGATTGAAGAAAATTGCCCATAGATCTGACTGTGACAGTTATGATTTTTTTTGTCTGCATGCGCCCTGCATCTGGCCGGTGAAGTCGGCACACCAGAATCATTCAACACATAGACGTATGCATATATTTTAGTGCAGTAAAATAATGGCGGGGGAAAAAAATCACAGGAGAATGGAATGCTTATTAATAATCTGCAAGCTGTAGTTTTGATTTTCCTCAGGGAAGCATTTTGATAGTGAAAGAATCTCCATGTTTAATCACCTCAACATATTACATATACTGTCCACAACAAATGAATGAAAAGCTATTTAAGAAATCTGACGTCACTAAAAATAGTTTAACTATTGTTTATTTTATTTTAAAAAAATCCAGGGCGTTAATTCAAAATATTTGCTCATCACGCACTCCAAAATACCATTAAAGCGTTGTCTTTCTCGTTTGTCTTTTTCTCTGCAGTCCAGAAGGAGGTTTGAGATTCATCGATCACATAGTTGGAAACCAGCCAGATGACCAAATGGTGCCAATATCAGACTGGTAAGGACCATGCGGAACTGCACGTACACATGCAGTTGACGCAGTCGTCCAAAGGACAAGGCCAAAGCACTACAGGCGCATACAGTTGCATCACTATACAGTACAGTATGTAGTTCATGAGTTGTGTGGCAGGTACATAGCAAGAAGTGCGGATTTTGATCGAAAAAAATAAAATTAGCTTGTATTCCAAAGCAGAGTGGGTTCTGCGGGCACATTTAATTTTTACAATGAAAGGATGGGACAGTTCAATTGCACCTGAGGTAAAAAGAAAAATAAGTCAAAATTTGTACTTAAAATAGTTGATTAAAAATATTAATTCAGCATAAAGTTTTCATTTCTTTATGACACTTAGAATTAACTCACACATTTTAACATAAAATAATATTAAATAAAAACATTTAAAATGGTTTTGTTTTCATGATTCCGTCAATAAATTGTTTAAAAAAAATCAAATAAAAATAAATGCAGAATATATGTGACTGTTTATTTTACCATGAATCAATTCATCAATTATTTATTGCAATAGCTAAAAAAAAAAATACTCAACCAATTTTAGGGAAAGATGGCTAAATGGCTAAAGGACAGGCCTTTAGATAATGTAAATTCTTGGTGGGACTCACTAAAGAACAATGCAATCCGGACACAAACGTGCACCCGCAGACGTGAATGCTAATTTGAACCTGTAACTTGTTTGCTTGCTTATGAGCCCTAATTTGAAAACCCAACCCTGGCTCAAAACCCTATTTTGAAACTCTAGTTGTGTCTTTGACCTGAACTTTCCGGGAAACCCACACACTCACCTTGAAAAGCTCTTTAAAGGGCTTTCCCGTTCATGACTTGAAATCGGTTCTCTTGTGGTGTTATTTGGTGCTTTCAAAATTGGACCGAATTCAACTTCCGTCCGTGCCTTTAAAATGAAAAACAGGTTCCCAGATGTCTTCTTTTTTTTTTTTTTTTTTTTCATACTTCCCCCACTTCTAAGGTACCAGAAGTGCTTGATGTTCCATCGGTTCTGGTCCATAGATGATAAGCAGATTCACACACAGTACAGTTCACTCAGGTCCATTGTGGTGACCAACTACGAAGAAACTATTAAGATGCCCATCAATGAACCCGCAATAGGAAAGAAGAAGTCACAAATACAGGTGGGGACACAGACAAGCACAAGCTCCATATTAATAATATAATCAATACTGAGAAAATCTTGGTTCTCCCTGTGTACATGCAGGAATATGTGGACTACAACGGAGGTGCAGGTGTTCAGCACATTGCCCTCAACACATCAAACATCATTCAAGCGGTGAGTGTTTGTACCTCATCAAAATTCCAGTAAGTCGCAAAAACCTCGATTGCCATCACGGACGGGTAAAGACGTGTTGTGTCTTTACCCGTCGCCAAAAGATTGTCAACCTGCGCGCCCGGGGAATGGAGTTCCTCTCAGCACCTGACAGCTACTACGTCACCCTGAGGGAGAATCTCAAAACAGCCAAGATAAAAGTGAAGGAAGACCTCGACCGCTTGCAGGTGAAGGGCACTTCATGTCAGTAACATTTGCCTTTTTTTTTTTTTTTTTTGCTGCCATCCAAATATGAATAATTGTATCTCTCTCTTCAAGGAACTGAAAATCCTAGTCGACTTTGATGACAAGGGCTACCTCCTCCAAATCTTCACCAAACCTGTTCAGGATAGACCCACCCTCTTCCTGGAGGTCATCCAGAGGAACAACCACTTTGTAAGTTTAAAACCGCTTTATAGTATACAAATGCACGAAACAAATTCAAGTAATGGGACAGCGGATCATTTGCCACTTATATAAATTCCAAGCTTTGAATACCTGACAATGATATATTTTTGGATTATTATGATTGTTTTTTTTTTTTTTTTTTTTTAGACGCATTACGGTCTTCATACTGCTCCCACATGTAGTACAATTTATGCTATCTACTGTAAGGCAAGTTTCTCGGAACAGGATCTCCTCTTGACAAACGAGGCCACAAAAGGCCTCCTACTACCGCCAATGATGAATAAGCATTGAGAACTGACAGTTTTATCCACATAGTGTGGTAGACAAGTGGTAGAATGTTAAACGGTGCTGAACACCTGCAGCTTTTAACCTTCACCGCCACGAAAAAGAGGCTGGGCAGGCTCAACACCTGTTTATGGCTCCCACCCATCGCGAGGACTCTGACACGATTCCACTTGTTAAAAGTTCAGTCAATCAATCACAGGCACAGATTAAAAGGCTGCGCGCATCACCACCAGGTTTTGGATCCTCTGCTTGGGTTGCACCCCCCCGCTGGCGCTTTTATTTCTCCTCGGGACGTCTCCCGAGAGTCTTGCCAAGTGTATAGACGAGGACACAAAGACGGGCTATGAAAATATCCACGTGTTTAACGTCCTCATGAGAATATTCCGCATCAAAGTAAAGTCCTTTAGTCATCTGCGTGGGTGTGTTCTCTCTCCAGGGTTTCGGAGCAGGAAACTTCAAGTCACTCTTTGAGGCCATCGAGAAGGACCAAGATGCCAGAGGCAACCTGACCGTGGTGACCCCCAAGGGACAGACCCAGGCCTTCTACTGAACCTCTCTAAAATCGCATCTCAGAGGCAATCAACAACAATTTCCATAAATTCATCTCAGGAGTTTTGGATCTCTCAAAGAGGAAAGGGTGAAAGGAATATTTTTGATAAACAGCCATCTTGATGAAATTTACAACACTGGAGATCATCATGTCCAGAAATGTAATCCATCACAGAAATATGGATGGAATTTGTGTCCTTATTTACATATGTGCAAAGGAGTTCATACACTTTAGCCATGAATAATAATAATAATAATAAAAAAAGACAACTGCTTCAGTTTGTGTTTTGTTTTTCTCATTAAGATCAACCACAATCTAGCAATTCTCCAATATTTAGTCTTCCAAACACGCATGCATGTTTTGGGATCATTATTTCATCACAAATCAAAACAGACTTGTTCTTCACCTTTGACCACACTTAGCCTGCTTTCCCTTACATATTTTACAATATCTTGAAATTGTTTATTGGCGGTTCCCCTTTGACTGGCCCTCTTATAACCTCCCAATGACACATTCTCAGACATTAATAAAGTCAGACACGAAAAGGTCATTCAGTCCCGAGCTTCAAGAGGAGTTTTGAATCATGCGATTAAAATCACTTTACAGTTCAAAAGTATTTGACCCCTCCGTACAGGGCACTTAACCACGCCTCCTGAAGTGACGTCATGCCACGTGCGCCTACGTCAGACAAACAATTAGCAAAAAGGGCGGCGCATCAAAAAAAGAACAGAGCGAAACTGTCCGATTTACCGGCTGATTTCTTACTCGCGTTCTTAGCTAACAGTGAAATATCGTTGAAAAGCAGACAGCAGGGCTTCAAGTATTTCAGCGAGGGGTATTTCAATGGTATTTACATGCCTATCGACGGAGAAACCATTATTAGCGCGAGATCTTTCCGGAGTCAGAGGAAGACTGACAAGCCACATAATATAATATATTATAACCCAAAGACGAATTCGTCATTGACAGTTTCCTATTTTCGTGTTACATATCACACTTGTGTGCAGAATCTGTATGTGTATCTGTATAGCCGTTTGTGAACCGCCGTATAAAGGAAAAGAAGGCGAGGCTTGATTTATGAGTTGTTTCTCTCGTTTTCTTTCTGTAACGTCACGCGCTCCCCTCAATAATTATTCTTGAATTAGTGCCGAACCTACGTAAGTCCCGACCGAGTATGACAATCACTACTTGAGTGTCCTCAAACATCCTTCAGTCTTGCTGTCTCGGTGCACGTCGAAGGCTTTTAGGACTGCTAGTCCAGTTTAGCTTAGCTAATTACCCGCGAACAAAGGGACACGTTTGTGCAGTCAGATCATCGCAAAGTATCGCTCAACACAGATCAAGTGTCAATCATTCACACTTAGCTATGTTATGCAAGCGAAGAACTGCTAATTCATTTATATGAGACATGTATTGAAAATCAAATTTAGGGTTTACCTTCATGCAAACATATCTGTTCCGGTTGATGGATTCAGTTGATCATGCGGTCTTCCACAAAGTTTGATCCATCAAAGACATTTTTCGTACTCGGTCTTCTGTTACGGTTGATTTTAGATGGATTCAGTTGATGATGCGGTCTTCCACAAAGTTTGATCCATCGAAGACATTTTTCGTACTGGGTCTTCGGTTTTGGAAAGGGTACGAATTGAACTCCACCAACTACTAGCCTTTCAGGATACCTGTCGTTACTGTCATCAAAGTCCGTGACTACACCTCTTAACCATATCTATTGTTAAAGAACCCAAATACGCGACAAAAGCTATACTGGACCATCCAACGTTGTCTGAGGAAACTGCAGGTCCAAAAAAGGGTCGTGGTTTATGCAGATCTCTGGCCTCTGATTGGTCAGTGACGCAGATTGCGCAATTTCTACGGAGGGGTCAATTCTCTCTGCTCTCCTTCGCCGTCAAAGAGACCCCCCCCCCACACTCCCATCTTCCAAGGAAACAGATGAAAACTCCTGCAGCTGTGATGGTGCGTGTGCATGCGTGCTTTCCCATCTAGGCTCCTCCACCAATATCTCAATATGAACATTAGCCTCCATGTTTTTGTTGACCAAACCCATCAACTCCTCAGCGTCCACCAGCACAACCGGGCAGGGAAGGGAGTCTGTTTCCCTCAGCTGTATGAGTGTTGTGCAAAGAAGAAAGATGCCGATATACCGCCAACAAAGTCTCATCTTTGTTTTAAAATAAGTACCGGCCCCGGCGCCTTCACACACACCTCAGCAGCCGCGTTGACATCATCGCTGACATAAAAAATAACTGCCTGAGCGCCCTGAGACATAAGGGCCTGCAAGAGAAAACTCAAGACGAGAGTTACACAACCAGTGGTGGGAGGTACAAATACTTTAATGGACGCATTTTTCATCAATCCGTACTTTATTTCACATGCCACTTTTTGTTCTCACAAGACGTTTCAAACCCCCTTCTAAAAAAAAAACCCACGTTGCCTGGGAATCTCATGGCCACCGTACCAACTGGCCGCAAGGCCAAAAACCTTCCCGTAACATTGGAGAGTGTGAAAAATTTCCCAGAGTGGGGGGAAAGAAGCCACAAACAGGGTTCATTTGATTGTTCACACTTTGTTAAGACTTTCATAAACTGCTCCAAGTCATTACCCTCACAAAGAGTTGACAAAATATTGATTCGCTGGTTATTCACACTTTGTGTAGAAAAAGATAATTAAAGTAAATAAGACTTTTTAGCCAGTTATAAAGTATCATGATGACTGTAGGATCACAGCAGAAGTTTTTCTTTCAAACAAACCCTGCAGTTGCAATTTAGTTTTCCATTTGTCAGGCTTTTTTATTTTCATTTATTTTTTTTTTTATCTTGACCATCATTTACTAAACACAAGACTTAAATGACTCCATAGTATGACCATCAAATAATTCTTTGCTGGAGTCTAGGCCTAAATATTAGGATGAACTGGGAAGAAAAAGACATCTTTATTTTGCTATTGAATTGCAAAAAGAAAAACATTCCATCGCACTATAATATTTGAACTTGATGGCTTGTAAAAATGGAAGGCTGTTTAACGATACCACGTGTCGTGAGTTCCAGAAGCCCTCAGTTTCTACTGCAGTTGACATTATCACTCTCTGTTTGCATCTTCTTTCTTTTTCTTCTTAAAACATTGATTCGTCATCCTCAGAGGGGGATTTGGATTTGATTTTAAGAGGGAATAAAAATGCAGGTACTGTACCCATTTTCAAATGTATGGTAGAGAGTATAAGTAAAAAGAAAAAGTACTCAAGTAGAGGGATTTTTTTTTAATCTTCTCAATGTGTAATGTGCCTTAAGAAAATGTACATTCCCACTTAATGCACATTAGTATTTTAGTCTTCCATTATTATGAATGTTTACAGAATGTGGCAGAAATGTATTTATTATTGTTTTGATTGTCTAACATTGCCTTTGAACTATGAGACGTATAGGCCTACAAATGCAGAATAGTACATATTATTTGAACTACAATATCAATTTGTGAGTTGATAAGTTGAAGTTGAGTTGAATGAAACTGAAATCAACTGTAGAGAACAATTTGTGTGGAGAGTTCATTTAAGCTTGGCAGTTCCCTGAAAATGACTGCCTGGGAGGGTCAAAAAGCATTAAGTGAAGGGCTCCATTGTAAAAATTTAACTTGTGGAGGAGTGATTTAGTCGGTAAATAATAAACTCGATATGTCAAATGTCACATCCTGTCTCAAACAGGTCCATTCTGCAGGTTGTCCATGGTCTAATGTTAGTAAAATAAAGTGTTATTACATTTAAAATGTACAACAATAGCTGGGTAACGCTTTGGCACATTAGTGTAATGAGGTAAGAAAGGATAGCCATAAGTTTTAGTTCAAAATAATTTATTTGCATATAATTGGAATGAAGACAGGTTGATACATTTGTGATGGCGCTGGTTAGTTTCCATACAGAAAGAAGGAAAAAAAATGGCCCATACAGAAAGCACCCATTCAAACTTGGACAAAATGGATAAATATATTAGTAAATAAATATATTTGTGACATGTCACCATATTGAAATGTTCTGTTACATATACAGTGTGTACGGAAAGTGTTCAGACCCCCTTAAATTTCTCACTGTTTTTTAATTGCTACTATTTGCTAAAATATTTTTTTTTCTACATTAATGTACACACAGTAGCCCATATTGACAGGGAAAAAACATGATTGTAGAAATGTTTGCAGATCTCTTAAAAAAAGAAAAACTGAAATATCACACAGCCATAAGTATTGAGACTTTAAGCTCAGTATTTAGTAGAACCCACCCTTTTGAGCTGATACAGCCATGAGACATTTTGGGAATGATGCAATGACTTTTTCACAGCTGGATTTGAGGATCCTTTTGCATTCCTCCTTGAAGATCCACTCCAGTTCTGTCAGGTTCTATGGTGAACAGCCATTTTCAGGTCTCTCCAGAGATACTCAGTTGGGTTTAAGTCAGAGTTCTGGCAAGAGCACTCATGAAGTTGTTCTGAAGCCAAATCCATTCTCCAGATCGGCAGCCTTTCCACAAGTATTTACCTGAGCTCTTCAGGCAGTTCCTTTGAACTCATGATTCTCATTTGCTCTGACATGAACTGTCAGCTGTAAGGTCTTCTGTAATCTAATCAAGTCTTACCAGAACCATCTCGAGGACGATCAGAAGAAATGCACACCACATGAGTTAAATATATGAGTGTCACAGTTAAGAGTCTGAATATTTATGGCTGTGTGATATTTCAACTTTTCTTTTTTTACGGCAAAACATTCGACAAGTCAGTTTATCTATTCAGTCAATATGGGCTACTGCGTGCAGATTAAAAAAAACCTCTTAAATGAGTTTAACAAATGGATGTAGTACAACAAAGTGAAAAATTTAAGGGGGTGGGGGTCTGAAAACTTTCCATACCCACTGTGTATATATATATTTGTACTCTTTTTGTACATAAGTATCTCAAACATCAGATCCCTTGGCGCTCTGCAAAACATTGCTGATACGCAAAATGCTCTTATTTGTGTGCTTTGCCTTTTTGGGCTTATTTCAAATACTTCTTGACTTCTTGTAGTAGTTTTGTTTTTCTAGCTTCTGCATACAAGCACTTCACCCGAAGTGCTGCTTTTTGATTCAGTCACATCCCTGGCAGAGAATGCCGCCACAGACGATAAGAGGCAAGGACGTCTCCATTATTTTGCTGGGGGGAGAGTTTGGACATATTCTGGGTATTTTTTGCATGATTGTCCTTTTGGACTCCAAAATGATTACTGTTCATTTCAACAGTTCAAAGTAATTTAATTTTAAGGACGGGGTTGCAAAAAAAAAAAAAAAGGGGGGGGGGGACATTCTATGAAGGCACTGTTTTCAAGATTTTGGTTGTCTGCAACGAGGCTTGTGAATACACGAGGCACATACAGTATGAGGTTCTAGTAAGTGCTACAAGTTCCATTGCAATGCCAGGAGCGTTAACGGCTATTGGCACTGAAGTGTATCTGCAGTTGGACTGCCATTTATTAAGTGAATCGAGGCAAGTAGGGACAAGAACTACTACTAGACTCGCATGTAGTAAAATGGTAAACCCCAAAATGGTGTCGCTCAGCTGTGTGTGCAAAAAGTTATGTTTTGGGTGATTAAAGGGGGACGGATCAAATCATATTGAAAAAAAAAAAAAATTGAAGTTGCACGCGATAGCCATGCAGAACAATTTCAATTGGATGTCCGTTCAAAAGAATTTCAACGTATTATGGTGAATGTCTACTAGGGAGTATTCTGGGCCACACTGGAAAGCAATATATTCAATTTCAGTTTCAATACTCCGGAATAAAGTCAAAAATATTGAGAGAAAAAAAAGGGCAAAATATTTTTTTAAAATAAAGTTGCATTTAGAAAGAAAAGCCGTTATGTCTTGAGAAAAATGTCACAATGCTACTTTTGCCCCATGTACAGTATAAATAAATTTTTTTAAATCTCTACCCATTACTACTTTAGTTCTTCTTGTAATACTTATCATGATGGTATTTTTTTTCCTGGTAAAATTGAAACTCTATTCTCACAAAAATCATTTCCCCCCTCATATTATACTCCACAATTTTTTTTCTTGAAATACTTGTAGTTTATGCTTGAAACAGTACAAGTTCATCTATGTGGTAATTTTACTCAAAATATTTTGACACGCTATCCCAATTTCCTTCTTGTAATTGTCTGACCACTTAAGATTTTTTTACCCAGCATGCAGCGTTCCTCAGTTTACGATGAGCCCAATATATGATATTCTGAAGTTATGTAACATATGCTGCTTAACAATAAGTTGTGTTGGAGCTAAAGACAGAGCCTTCAGTGACTGCTGTACTTGTTTCTCCATTTCATTGTTTTTGTATTTATGGCCTAGTGTTTTTCATACGAATATTTACCGTAATATAACTTAACAGAGGGGCACTGATGGTGTAGTGGAACACATGCCTGCCTTTGGTGTGGGCAGCGTGGGATCGATATCTGCCCTGTGACTGAGGGGCGATCAGTACAGGGTGTAGTCTGCCTTTCGCCTGAAGCTACCTGGGATAGGCTCCAGCTTTCCTGTGAACCTTGTGAAGATAAGGGGCTTGGATAATGAATGAATGGATGGATAACTTAACAGTTGCATTGTCTTATATTACTGATAGACTACGACTTGTGCACATATTTGACTTACGTCACTGCTGTTGGAACAGAACTGGTCGTAAACCGAGGTAGGACTTTTTTCAGTGTGGCCCAAACTTTTTTGAATTAGTTTCCAGTGTTGGGCAATCCCTGAGTCGTTCTTCGGGACCCTCCCCTCTCGAGATGATGTCACGGTGAACCACATGTGGCACTTTGGCGCTAAGGCACCAATCAAGGATAGATGCTAAAGTCTGCTTCTTGTGGCTTTATTCCACGTGTGTGATGCTTATTAAAACGGTAACGGGTCTTTTCTACGGATGTAATGCAGAAGAATTTTTAAGGGCTTCGGTTACTGGAGAAGATTACGAAAATAATGAGCTGAGCAGAAAAGATTGACAAAGGGCATCATCCCTCTAAAGCAATGTCCCAACCAGAAAGTCGCTTAGCTTGGTGGCAACACAATTCAGTCATTTTGAAAAATAAAAGAATATTGTACAAAAAAAAAAAAAAGAGAGACGCACAAAAATGCTGAATGGAGCTGCCATTATTGAAGTACTGTATTGAAAACAAGGCCCCCGGAAGGCTCAGCAACCACTTTCACCCAAATCAACCTTTCCCTCTGTCAGACGAGCAACATGATATCTTTTTAGGTTGTGAGAGCTACTCGGATACCATAAAAACCAAGAAAAAATAAAGAACTACAGCAGTACCTTGAAAAAAAAAAAAAAAAACCCCTGTGAGTGAGGCAAGACAAAATCTGAGTTGAGGTAGGCTTAGAGAGAAGTTTTGTCAGCTGAGGTTCGACTCAGCAGAGAGGAAGATGGCAGATCACGTAAGTGAACGAAGGTACTGCGGTGAGCAAATCTAGTTTTTTGGAAAGCGGGCAGGCACGCACACATTGAGCCTAACTTCATGAGGGGTCAACAGCCAGAACAAAATTGCTTTGCTTCCGAACGGGCAGGGCAAATCACAACCTTGAAATGCTTTTGTGTTCCCACTCCTGATCGCCATTGAAAGGGATTTAGCCTAGAATCTTGCCATCAATCATTCCAAACAAAACAATATTATTAAAAAAGGGATCATGATGTGAATCCTCAGGGAAGTTGGGAGGGACTAAGCAAGCGGTATGACTGTACGTGGCGACAGCCGAGAGACCACGAGCAACTAAGAGGATCGACTATTGTGGCTCCTGTGTAGCAGCGTCATAATTCGGGGAAACAAGTTCTCACACACCGGACTCCTCTTCAGATCCTGCAGACACACACATACAAAATAAAAGCTTCATTTACCCACACACTGTAGTAGGAAACAATGACTCTGCCCCCAAAAAATCTCAAGTATGTAGACTGTACAGTAAAAACTCAAAAGTCTAATCACAGTTCATACAAGGAGGTAAAAACCATAAAAGTCTGAAACGATGACTGATGATGGCGTCATGTGAAAAAGATTCACCTGGCACATGCATGACATTTTTAATTGTCAACAACAACACGTATAAAAAGGTCATGAATGTGAAACATTCCCTGTTGATGCTGGCTCTTCTCTTGGAGCAGAAAGCAAAATCGCAACCAACCGTAAACTATTAAGATCGCTGAATTGAGGTCCACCCTGCTCGATTTTAAATTGTTCGGCCTCAAAGACTTAAGATGTTCCATAATCTGACTTATTACAATTCTAACAATAAGGCTGGATTCAAACTACAGATCCAAGTGCCTAGTGGCGTATATCAGTTTTCGACGATGATATTACCGAACTCTTCTTTACTTCCGTGTACAATTAAATTTGCATATATCGGCTATGACTGTGTTGATACTACGGGAGCATGAGACACTTTCATGTGAGGAAACCAAATGGCACGTAAATAACTCCAAAAGCGTCAACACAAGGCAGTGAGAACACGGGCGTAAACAGATGATACATATATAATACAAATATTAAATGTTACATAATGTTTAGTTGGTCTCGCATTCTTGATAACCAAATGGAGGTGGCAATTATTTAGTAATTGACATCTATTGTAACACATGTTGACATTATTTAATCGCAGATATTACATAATCTGAAGATATCTGATTCCAATTCTTTTTTTTTTTTTAGGCTTGAATTTTAGAGCAGAATTTCAAAATTGTGTCAGTCAAACCATGCAGTTTACATTCAACTTTAAATAATATGTAACTGTGATAAGATGCCAACAAGAATAATATATTCTATTCTATGAACCCTAAGAAAGTTCAGCACATAATCGGTCATGTTAAAACGCGTTAAAGGAATGACGACACCCACCCTGATTGTGGTATATTTTTTGGCAGTATAAACAAAATTCTGTGTTGCGGTCTGCGGCGAAGCTGTGGTGGGACCTGCAAGGAGGTTTCTCAACAGAGGTCCTGGTCCCCAGAAGTTGAGGCTCAGAGTGGGCCTCCTGCACCCGCTTTTGCCACACAACATGGGCTCCGGCACAGCAGGGCCAATCGTCTATAGGTCCCGAGTCCAGAATTAGAGGTACTGGAAGGAGGGCGGGGTGCAGTTCAGGGGGAGAGCAGCAGAATCCTGAGCCTTGGCCAAAATGGATGCGGACGCTCCGATCCTCCTGAAGGTCCAAGCTCTGGTGGAAGCGAACAGTGGGGGGGTTTCGCACACAGCCCCGTCCGAGAGCTGCGGGAGTGTTTCCCTGGTGGCAGCAGTGGGTTTGTAGATGTAAGGGGATGGAGGACACCAGGAGAGAGGGCCCTGAAGACGTGCTCGGGTCCTGATCCCGACCCTCTGTCCCAGAACTGAGCAAATGTGTACAGTCTGGTTTTTGGCACTGACAGTGACTGGGCTTAGGCGGGGCAACAGGTGAGTCTTTCCCCAAGCCCCGCGGAGGAGGGGCTGCTGCCGCAGCGGCCCCTTGCTCCTCGTCTGAACCTCTGCTCGGGACTTGGCTGCGCTCGCCGTCCTCATAGTGGTGGTGTCTATGGCGGTGGTAGTGGATGTGGCTAAACACAGTTTGAGGTTGTTCCTCAGGGCAGCCCACTTTGT
Organism: Syngnathoides biaculeatus; assembly: GCF_019802595.1. NCBI lineage: Eukaryota > Metazoa > Chordata > Actinopteri > Syngnathiformes > Syngnathidae > Syngnathoides > Syngnathoides biaculeatus. The sequence continues at coordinate 4,514,494 of NC_084657.1, read as the reverse complement.
TCACCACAGAGTCCAGAGACCTAGGCCGTGCCTGGGCTTCCACCTCCACAGAGCCCGGCCCGTAATATACAAACGGGTCGTAGTCGCTACTCAGTGAGCTGCGGAAAGTGGACCAGCTGCCGTAAACTCCCTGCAGGGACACATCGGTACAGTTCAAAACCGAGTCGCTGGACGAGCCGTGACACGGCCCAGAGCTGGAGTCGCTCGCTGGCCCGTCGGCCAAATATCCGCTGCGGTCCGTGTGGTAGCTGCCCCCGGAGCAGCTGCCCTCGTCCAGTCGCCCATGGGCTACTGCTCCGCGGGTCTGCGAGGTGCCTGAGGCGATGTGGTGCACTCTGGAGTTGGAGGCGCTGCGCTGAGCTGGGCAAGTTGAACGATAGTTGTGACAGGACCCCCGGGGGGTGTAGTGGTGAGAAGAAGTCCTGCAGTTAGCGCCGGTCCTGTGCGGCCTTCTGGGACCCTCTGCTGGATGGTGGTACCCACAAGGGGTGCCCAGGGCCCTGCTGGTGAGCAAATGTAGCATTTGGTTGTCCATGGGAGATGACATATTGTATTGACCAACAGACGGATAGGAGCCTGAAGGTCCACGAGGATATTGTGGCCTCATAGAAAAAGGTACGTCATGCTGGGGGAACAGGTGGTTTCGTGGGCTGCTGAAAGGCCGAGGGTGGAGGAACCGTTGTTCTGGACTAGACTGTAGTCTGTTCCTCTGGGCATGCCTCTCTGCCCCTGTGGATTACAATCGCAGTTACAATGACACTAAAATCGGTATTCTTTCTCTCGTTTCTTCAATTCATAATAAACTGATGCCAACTTAAAGACAATTCATATTCTGAAATGCAGACATAACTTGACGATAGTTGTAAAGAAAATAGAACAATTTATAGAACAACTTTGAGAATGGTGCAGATCTATAATTTTTCCATCCGTTCAAGCACGTGCACCAAAACAATATAGTGTGGTTGCTACACTTCATTGAAGCTGAAGCCCCGCCCCCCAGAATAGGCATAATGACGCCACTGGGCTTATCCTCACCCATGATGTTGTGCATGCATAGAGGGCAGGTGCGGTGTTGCAACAGCCAGGGATCCACACAGTCTTTATGAAACTCATGAGCGCAGGAGATGATCCTTAGATGCTTGGATACGAAAAATAAATCAAAGTGAATCAAAACCACACAACTTGAAATACATGTGCCGCAACGCTAGAGTCCTCTTACCTGACCATCCTGGAACTCCTCCAGGCAAATAGCACACACCGGGGTGGAGTTGGAGCTGCTCGCTGACCCCCAGGCTCCACGGGAGCGCTGTGAGCCTGCGCACCCCTGAGAGATGTAGGTTTTGGTCTCGAGTCGATTAATAGCTCGCATGGTCTGCTGATGTACAGAGTCCTGCAAGATCGGGGGTACAAGATGGAAGGCTCATAGAAAGCATTCATTTGAACATTGAGTCAATATCTTTGATGTTGATGCTGAGGATCCAAGTTCTACATGACTAACACTTGCAGGTTTCACTTACCCAAGTTCTATTGGCCTTGCACTTATAGCGGAAAGCAAAGATGAGGATGATGGTCAGGACGGCCAGGACAATGGTGAGCAGGATGCCCACGTCGTAATGTGGCTGAAAATGGAGCAAATATTGATTAGAATATTGAATGCTTCATGCAATAAAACAAGTAAACAAGAAAAGTGTTACAGTCACCATTTGATGTCCATGCGAGTGTTTGGAACCTTCTGAGGGGCAGTCAAAAAGAAACATTTCTGAAATTTTTTTTTATTTCTAGGACGTTAAATTAAATTAGGCTCATTACTTTTGGACGGCGGAACAGCGGGGAAACTGGTTAAATCGTTGGGGCTCAAAGTTCTGAGGACCGGGGTTCGAATCCCGGCCCCACCTGTGGGGTGTTTGCATGTTCTCCCTGTGCCTGTGTGGGTTTTCTCTGGGTACTCCGGTTTCCTCCCACATCCCCAAAACATGTATTCATTGGAGACTCTAAATTGCGCTGAGGTGTGATTGGGAGCACGACTGTTGTCTGTCTCCATGTGCCCTGTGATTGGCTGGCAACCAGTTCAGGGTGCACCTCGCCTCCTGCCCGATGACAGCTGGGAAAGGTTCCAGAACTCCTGTAACCCTTGTGAGGATAAGCACCTCAGAAAATGGACGGAGGGATACATCTTCTGCCCCTCTTAAAAGTTCGCAACGACATGTTTTCAGACATTAATAAAGTCAGACACGAAAAGCCAATTCAGCCCTGAGCTTCAAGAGGATTTTTGAATCATATGATAAAAATCACTTTGCAGTTCAAAAGTAATTCTCTGCTCTGCTTCCCCTCAAAGAGACCCCCCCCCCCTCCCACTCCCCCAGAGCCCTTTTCCAGAGAACAGATGAAAACTCCTGCAACTGTGATGGTGTGTGTGCGTGTGTTCTTACCCATCTGGGCTGCTCCACCAATATCTCAATACGAACATTAGCCTCCTCGTTCTTGTTGACCAAAGCCATCAACTCCTCGGCATCCTCGGCATCCACCAGCACGACCGGGCGGGGAAGGGAGTCACTTTCCCTCAGCTTTATGAGTGTTGTGCAAAGAAGAAAGATGCAGAAATACCGCCAACAAAGTCTCATCTTTGTTTTAAAATAAGTACCGGCCCCGGCCCCTTCACACTCACCTCAGCAGCCGCGTTGACATCATCGCTGACATCAAAAATAACTGCCTGAGCTCCCTTTTTCAGTGCCATGAGGGCCTGCAAGAGAAAACGTAAGACAAGAGTTACACAACCAGTAGCGGGAGGTACAAATACTTTGAATGAATGATACTCATACATTTTAATTAATCTGTACTTTTTTCAGGAAGTATCACTATCACTATTATTATTATTATTATATTGCTCGGCACCTCAAAGCATCACTCTTGCAGAGGCCCCTAAGTGTAAATATACTGACAGCACTAAATCGTCACTAGGTGGCAGTGACACAATGTTATTCTGTTCTCACAAGACGTTTCAGCCCCCCCAGCTCCAAAACGTGTTGCCTGGGAATCTCATGGCCACAGTACCAACTGGCTGCATGGCCCAAAACTTTCCCATAACGGTGGAGAGTGTGAGGAATATCCCCGAGTGGGGGAAAAGAAGTCACGGAGAGGGTTCATTTGATTGTTCACACTTTGTTAAGACTTTCATAAACTGCTCCAAGTCATTACCCTCACCAAGAGTTTACAAAATATTTATTCGCTGCTTATTCATGTTTGTTAACACTTTGTTAAAAAAAAATAGGACTGGTTGACGGTTATAAATGATCATGATGACTATATATATATATATATATATATATATATATATATATATATACATATTTTACACACAGACACACGCATGCACACACACATTATTCGAAAGCATAAGGACAATATTGGCTATAGCCAAGAGTTACGTCTTTACTGGATGCCAGGCAGAACAGTCATGATGAATTGACATGTAGGACTCATCTTTATTTTACTATTGAATTGTCAAAAGAAACACATCACAGTGGAATACAATACTGACATATTGATTCAACGTCATGTTTTGCAAATTTCGAACACCGTTTAATGATGCTATTATGAGTAGGGTTAGCACTGGTGTCAGCGTCAATCAAGGCGAGAGATAATGTGGACAGGTGACATGAGTGATATTTTTCACTACCAAAATGTGATTGCAAAAGCGTTTAAAATGGTAAAACTATATTACAAGTGAATTCACGTTCACGTTCCACGAACACTGTTCACACACCTCACTTTAGGTTTTGACACAGCCAATTTTGATCTGCCAGTGTGGCGAACGTGGGCAAAATTTGCTCCGCCACATCTTGTTTCAATTGCCAATGGCGAGGCAGCGAAGGCGTAACGGGAACCCTGTATACAGGTATCACTATTGTAATGGTACAGATTATTTGAAGTTTTAAAAATAAGCTATATTCACAGATTCTGTATTTCCCAATAGCCCCTTTCACATTGCATTCCCAGCCAGTGTCTGTTCGACGCCCCTGAACTGACTTGTTTGATGCCTCCAGAGGAACAACATAGCTGCTATGTCTCACACAGAAAAATCAAATTCTAATTTACATTTTCTCCATAGAAACTGAGGAAATGTAGTCAAATGTCAACTGGTCAACAGTAATCCTACACAAGTGCATTAGCAGGTAATTCAAGTTTTGAACATCAGAAACTTTTGATTTTGTTTTTTGTTGTTAGATTCCTGTCAGTTTTTCCCAAGCGGTTGCTTTTGTTTACTCATTCCTCTGTCTGGCTCTCAAGTGCGAGGCTTCTATCGCAAAGCAGCTGCCTGCTGCAGCTGAAAGCATTGCTAAGAAAGCAAAGAGAGCGTAGCGGAGCAGACGGTGGGGCGCGCCGCACAAATAGAGCAATAAACCTCTGGATTTGCATACAAGTATAATATTGATCACTGTAATGACGCAATGTGAGTGCAAATTTCCATATTCTTTCCTTATTTGGGATGAAGGCATTGGAACAGAGAAAAAGGCCAGCGAAAGGTGTATGGACCTGAGAGGCCATCTCTGTGTGAGGGCGTCTTTTTCAACAATGTTTGAACGATCGCCCCGCTTTACAATAGCTCACAAACGCTTTTACAGGCGTCCCCAGAGGAGAGCATGAAAACAAAACGCCACCTTTTCGTCAGTGTTTCATCACATGCCGTCAAGCGCCAGGCATCTGCCTTACGCTTAATGAGGGGATGCGAGCGAACCAGTGGGGCACACACATTCGCAGGGAAGTCATGCTCAGGTAAAAGCATCACTCACTTGATCCATTTAACAAGTTAATGGAAAACCTAGTTTGTTGAGTGACAGCGGTGAACTCCGAACATTTTTTAACACTTCAAAAAGGGAAAGTTAATACATGACGAGCAAGGAACAGAAGCGTCCTTTGTGAACATGCAAAGTCATAAATGAAACCCGTTTTTCGCGCATGTCCTCTAAGCACACGTAAAAAAAGTTTAGAGATATCCATCCATCCATTTTCTTCACCGCTTATCCTCACGAGGGTCGTGGGGAGTGCTGGAGCCTATCCCAGTTGTCAACGGGCAGTAGGGCAGGGTACAACCTGAACTGGTTGCCAGCCAATCGCAGGGCACATCGAGACAAACAGCAATCATACCTCTCCAATTAATGCTGCAGTTTTGAGGATGTGGGAGGAAACCGGAGTGCCTGGAGGAAACCCACGCAGGCACGGGGATAACATGCAAACTCCACGCAAGCGTGTTCAGGATTGAATCCGGGACCTTAAAACTGTGAGGCCAACGCTTTCCAGCCAATCCACTGTGCCGCCAGTTTAGAGATATTACAAAATGAAAACAATGAATTGGACGCGGAAACATTCACACTGACAGATTTTTAATTTTTAAAGCTTTTACGACGGATATTTTCTTTTTCCATCAGAGCAGGAAAAGTTGTGGCCATGTCAGAAGTGGAAAAAAAAGAAGAGAAAAACAGAAGCAAGACATTTTTGGACACATCATGGTTCATGTTACAGAATTCAAATTTTCAAGTGGTACAATTCAGATATACGTCATGTCAGAATACATTGCAGAAAAAAATAAGCAAAATTGGAACTAAGCTTCTTCTAAATGTTGATGAAAATCTGATATCGGCTGGACCATTGCGAGTGGAGGGTATTTACACACACCCCGATGCATTAGCAAAAGCAAACAAACAAACATAAAAAAACAACAAAAACACTTGTAAATTGAAGGTGAACACAATTATATGGTGTATAATAAGTTTGTAGTGCCCATCGCGAAAAGGGAACTAAACCTCATTGTTTTCCTCCTAGAATACATTGTAGAGCCCCCCCCATTGCCTCAAAAATATTTTGCTCCACTCTCTACCTCACCCTTCTCCCCAAATGGGCTCAGAGAGCTCTACCAATAACACACTATTTGGATTACTAGTTCTCATTTTTGCTGCACTTAATTGTAGGTCACTGATTATGTTGTTTGGTAGGAGTTAGCTGATATTTTATTTTTCTAGCTCAAACAATATTAAAGCCAAAGTGCTACAGAATAGCTTACTGACTGGCATCAGCGCTTCTAGCCCAAAGACCCCTAAAATGAATTGCAGCACTCCTAAACATCTGATGCTTGACGCGCCCACGGTGTGCGTCGGCACCTGTCAAACTATGATTAATATCGCAATTGTAGAATAAGAAATAAATGTGATAATATTGGTATTATATGGATGTAATGAATGCCTGCGTAATTACTTGGAGATTTCAAAAATTAACGATTGAACATTGGATGGTATTGTGTTGATGTTGGTTGCACCAGCATATGCTGACAATATAAAATGTGATCAGGCCAGCCGAAAATCAATTAATCACCATACTTTATGTTCTATCAGCGTAAGTACAACAACATCAGATATCTGTAATCGGAACTATATATTTAAAAAATTGGATAAGGACATCCAATCTGGAGTTGATTCCATTGCTCACGGTTCCTTGGACCTGGAAGATAAATCCAAAATGCAGCTTTAACTATGCAGGGACAAGCCAGGGTTCAAAATCTCTCACCCAAACTTGGATTTTCTATTTTGTCGTCCAATATGCACACACTAAAATGTTTCAAATAGCTCCAGTTGAGAGCTAAGTGGCCAGTTTGAGGGCAAATCATAACACATGCCTGTGGCCTTACTGACTCTCGGGATCAGACAGAGGTCACAAACACACTCCCATATGTCTCTGCTGTGTGAGGCAGCCGGAAGTTTTTTTTTAGGGATCTGATTACACTATTAGATGGGGTCATATTCAACCTCTGTGGGAAAAGAGGACAAGAAAAGTTATACATAAACTCGACAGGTAAAAAGGAAGCGAAAATGGCAATTCAGTCATACTGGCGAATCTGAACCTGTACATCTTTTAATATGATGTGCAGGAGTGTATTAAATATAAATATGAAATACCCTGCCTCTTACCCAAAGTTAACTGGGTCAGACTCCAGCTAAGATGTGACCCCTGTAAGGATAAGCAGTACAGAAAATGGATGGATGAATCGAGTACTGTACTATACGGATCAGCCACCTACAATTTGGATTTTAATGAACAGTTGACAGCAAAATGTTAAACACAAGTTGTTGGTTACCACCTATACCCGAATACACTATGTACTCGTTTCTAGCTAATGCTGTTTATTTCCAGTAAATTGGAGGTCAGCGAGGATTTTGTGTTGCTCAACAAATGAGATTTTCCGCGCTGCCTCCAGTTGACTTTGGACAGAAACCGATTCACAAGCATGAAGCACACAAACAACGCAACCAGGAATCAGCATGAGCATCACTCTCTGGCCGTTTGCAGTCATCGCAGTTGCGATTGTGTAAATACTACATTGAACCAGTAGTGATTGGCCCTCTCCTTCGGTGCTTCAAAAACACACACTGGAAAAGCATACAATGTGACTCACGGTATATTATTCTAGTTATTTATTTAATTCTTGTTTTTCCTGACACAAGTAAACTGTTCCAATTCTATGACAGGCCTTTTTAATTTATGTAGTCATTGTGGCACATTGTTTAAACCATAAATAAAAACATAGAATTAGTGATTCCTTTGGACCCGATATTCAATTTAATACAGTAGAAAGGCAAAATATTTAAATTCAATAGTTTCAAATCCCCCCCCCCCACCCCCACACTTTTGAAACACAATAAGTGTGTGTAAACCCAGAACACTAATTGTTGATGCTTTGCAGGCGGAATTCTTTCCTATGTACAATTTCAGTTGCTCCACAGTCTGAGGTCTCCATTGTTCTGTTCTGTGCTTCATATTGTATCGCTGTAAATGACAGGCAGATGTACGCTGAGATAAGTGAGTTAACGCAAGACTGCTGCTGTACGTTTGACGACCTTGTACTTATACTGCATGTACATGTTCCTGCTGCCCTCTGCAGCTGTCCGCTCTTCTCACATAAGACGACCCAGGAAGTTGTCGTCAGTCAAAATATGACTGTCAAACATTATGGCCTAATTGTAATGTGCCAGTCTGCATGTGTACTTGTATGAAGAAGCAGCAGCAATTTTATTCAGATTTATTTTCTATAAATATTAGATACTTGCCATTTTTAGAGGTAAGATTTTCCACGTCAAGTAAGACATTTAAAAAAAGAAAAATGAAACCAGGCTTGTTATCCATCTAACCAATCAAGCGTAACGGTTCTTGTGGGGACCGGGGAGGTCTCCTTTCTCAGTGTGAGTATCCACATCATTCAGCGCACGGCAAATTACACAGTGGAATCCCATGTGTGGCGCGACAGAGTGAGAGTGAAAGAGGTCCGGGGAAAAAAAAAAAAAGGGGGGGGGAGAAAGGCCGCGAGGCGAGTGGAAGAGTGAGGCGTGCATGCTGTGGTGCTGCTGTTGCATTAAAGTATCTAATGACAGAGTGCAGACATGGGCCTACAGGCCCGAAGCCGACTCTCCCTGCCCTGTCATTTCTCTGGAGTGGCTCGGCACACGGGAAGCATTACTGTGGCCCAGGGATACGCCGCTCGGCTAAATGAGGAGCAGACAGGGGTGTGGGCGTGTGGTGATGATAGCGGGGTTAAATGGCATTGAAAACAGGTGCAGTCTGCATTTATGATGCGGACATTGTGTTTGACAGAGCATCTACTTTAATGTAAAGAATTTGAGCCATAAGGACTTCTGCAATTTAACATAAAAGGATTCCCCCTGCACCACCGGCTCTCGGGCTCCCCCTAAAGTGGGTAAAGTGTAATGTCACACAAAACTCCAAACCGCCTGCCTGCATGACTTCACTTGAGATGTCAGAGCTCCTTACGAGACACAGGCTGTTTTAATTTTTTTTTTTTTTTTTGCGACGCACCAAAAGAAAACCACACCAACATGGGGATAAAAAGACGAGCAACATGAGAAGAGAAAAAAAAAATTCTGTGTAACTATACTTGATCTAAACAGTGAGCCCCGTGCATCTTCGTGGGTCGTCATCACTGAACTCACTCATCGTCCGTTTTTTTTTTTGTGCTCACTTGTACGGTACTTATGAAAAAGCCCGACACTAATGCCCCTTGTTTGATGACTTGAACGAAAGCTAGGTGGAATGGCTGAGATTCATGGTCCAGCACTGACATACAGGTACAGGCAATAAAAGTACTACTTTGGCACCATATTGTGTCATCTTGGTACCAATGAGCAATGTTGAAGGGAGTAAAGAGAAAAGTAATGCTCTGATGACCCGAGGCGTTCACACCTGTACAGGAGTTTGCTTTCTCAAAATCACTTGATGGGTATGGGACGTCTGTGTCACCCTCGTTCGATTTGTGGTCGCACAGTAAAAATTCCGAACGTACTAAAGGCGTCGCCACAAACCATTTGAAGTTGCTCTCTTCTTTGATCGATCACAAGAATGTAAACAAGAAGAAGCTCGCAGTATGGACAAGTCAGTGATAAGCGAATGAGGTGGAGGGCTTTGTTGATTTTAACAATCATCTGAACCGTTATGCGGGCTACAAAAGACAAGCAAATAGACAGACTCCAGTTTAAAAGCACGACTCAAGCGCGTGATCCTCGTTAGCGTGGTGAAAAGAAGATGTGCTGCTGTCAGACGTCTATGCGGGTGCTGACTGCAAACGTGAAACCAAAGCCGCGTCTGTTAGAACAACACTCTGATCTGTTTGGATGCCACATGTAGTTACGTCAACATCATGATATGCAAGCATGGTTGAAAATTATTATTAACATGCTGGTGTGTCATGTTAGCTGCATGATGGTTCACATAATACAAAGGAAGAAGCACGCTACATAGACATCCAGGGTAAAAATGTACACGCTCATACAGCATGCCGGATCGAGGCCCCAGCTCGGGTTTGGAACCTTATTAGTTCACCAGTTAATCTGATCAACGCCTAAATTTAGTATGTTCACACCTGCCCATTAGATGCGCACCAAGCAAGGAACAAAACTACCAGTAGATAAAAAGAAAGCAAAAGGGGCTAGTGTGATACATTGATTTTACATTTGACCCTTAATAGAGCTCCGCTTCATTTGAATGTATGCACGACTAGTTGACCAGCACCCAGATGCAGATTATGGAGGTTTCACTGTATTTTATTTATAAATTGTCACCACAACAAAGTTGTACAAGGACTGCAAGTAACTTTTATATTAGTGACATGAGCACGAACAAATGACCAAGTTGAAAAAAAAAAAAAAACTCATATTGTTCATCAGAACATGATGACTAGGCTCACATTGAGGGACTCATTAAAAAGTTAGGTCTAGGTCGCTGACCCTCACTGTCAGGCTTTTGTTTACGTTGTGCCTTTCCAGTTTAATGATTTGTGAACAAACGTGGTATTCGTGTAAGTCACAGTTGGGGGCTACACTTGTCAACAATGTACAATAAACTATTTTTTAATTGAGTATATAAGTCAGAAGAATGCGTTCAAAGACGTCTCAAAGCATCACACGCGATGGTATGCTTCACTTCAACAACTCCCCACTGCTGGCATCCGTTCCACGTTATTTCCACCATTAAAATAACAATCTGGTCCCGTCATGGGCACACTTAAGCAGTTTTATTACATGAACAATTGCTCCCTATAGGATGACGTTCTGCCTATTAAAAATACTTCTTATCCTTATAAAACCTTTTGGACACAAAAGCAGTAGTAAAATTAGAAATTTTCTGTTCGCTAATCACTGAATTGGAGGCATTATCATTTTCTTGTATGTGCTGATGGAAGTGTAGATTTCACCCATGTCAACCAATCTTAAATGGGCACTGTCAAAAATTCCAAGTCATGTTTATGAGTTTTCTCATGACATCATACATAGTTTAGAGGATAGTATTTGTCATATGATCCAGTAATTATATTGTTTGACTTTTCGACTAAAATAAATACAGCGGTACATTGACTTAATTGAGTTTAATCCATTCGGTGACCAAGCTTGTACCCCACTTTACTTGGATATCAAAAAACGTTTTGAATGAAAAGAAATGTCATAAATGAGTTCCCAGCCCCCAAAAGCACCTTTTTTGTTAACAAAAATTGGCTAGCAACACAAATCAAATTAATTGACCAAACGACATCTCCAAACGTGAAAAATTCACAAGTACAATATGAAGTAAAAACAGCAGTCATAAAATGGTTTTTTTTTTCAGAAATTTGCCATTTTTTTTAGTATAAACACTTGTTTTGTGAAAATAGGTTTGCAGTATTTTCTAAAATGTATAAATAAATAACTGTTGTTATTGTTGTTTAAGCCTATCCACTTCCTGTCAGCCATTTTTGAAATGTCCCCATCACGTGTCATCACTGATGACATAACGTGAGCCGCATACACATTTTGTTGACCTCATGAAAATATTTACTGGTGATTCCCCTTCCAAATCAAGAAACTCAGTCACAGTTGTACTTCTGATGGGGTCCAACAATGACATCACTCCCGAAAAAGCTGACAGGAAGAAAGAGGACAGACTTAAACAAAACGTTTTTGAATAAACTTTCAAGCAAGTATTTCAACTACAAACTGTGAACATTTCAGAAAAAAAAACCCCAATAATTTTAGGCCAACCAAAATTGGTGTAATTACTTTTTTCGGGCCCCTTGTACAAGAAAATAAAAGAAAATACTGGTAATGTTAATCCAGTAATTTGGATGTTTTTTTTAAGGAGTGGGTAGGATCTTCAGAATTAAGTCAAGTGTGACAAGATAAGTGTAACTGCACAACAACTTACGATGTGTGTGTGTTGTGTGCAAGCGATTGACTGACTGACTGAATGGCAGTTGAATTGGATGAAGGAGGGAAAGGTGTGGCGCTTCTGGGTATCCGTTACATACTTTGATGTGGGGCCACTGGAAAGGGTAGATCGGTTGAGGGGATTCGAACGTGAGAAGGAGGGGCCGGGCGGCATGTTGGGGCAGGTGAGGAGATGCACTCTCTGGTAAAGTATTACGCCCGAGGGGCTGGGTCTGAATCACGCACTCCTCCTACTTCTACTTCTCATTCATGAACACATGATTCTGCGACAGGCAATCTTGGGGAAAAAAAAGGACCTCAAAATGTGGTGAAACGATGTTTGAACCAAACCTCTCGCTCCGTGCTCGTCATTTGCCTTCTCTCGTTTGTAGACTGCCGGGTGCTGTGTGACACGGACTTGAAATACACAGCAAAAGGTGAGAGGAGAGAGCCAAATGCGACCTGATATGTGATACGGAATCACTTGCTAAACACATCCCTAAGGCTGAAGGTGCTGGCAGCGTGCGGCGTGAATGGGACTGATGTTGATGCCAGTAATACGTGCTGATGGGCCTGAGATGCACGACTCAAATACACACACATTGTATGGGTTCCAATTTTTAAAAATGGCCCTGTTATGCAGCCCTGTGGGGGTAAATGAAGCTCTACGGGGCCACAAGCCAGTGTAATCTGTAGGCCGGTCCCAAACCCGGACGAATGCTTTTGGTTGCATCAGGGAGGGAATCCGTCTTAAAACTTTACCAAACAAATATAAGCATTCATCTAAAGAATCCCATACTGGATCGGTCGTGGCCCGGGTTGACAATGCCCGCCCCCGGCACCGTTAACCTTCAGGGAGTTGGTGGAAAATCAGCTACTGTGGGTCGAAGACAAAGAAGAGGAGGAAAGCGGATTTGTCTCCAGAAGAAGAGGAAAGCACAGAGTCTACAACTGAGTGTAGGGACTTTGAATGTTGGGGCTACTGTATGTTGAATGTTCAGTATCTAAAAAACACCAAGAATGTTCTGAAAATTAAACCTTTTTTTCAACAGAAATTCCAAGAAGACTATACTTTGGATTTGTTTAGATTTGTATTTCTTTTGATTTGACATATTTCAGTTTTTTACTTATCCGTGAAATCAAAAATGTGTGTCAACCTGTATGTCTGTATTTAATCTCTGTGAAGCACTTTGTGAGCCTCTATGGGTAAGTAAAATATCAATAAAATGTGCTCACTTAGGGGCACTAAAGTCGGCCTCTCTCACTATATTTATGGTCTTTAAAGGCTCCGTCACACCATGACGTTGTGGTCAATGTCCTCTGAACATTTCGTTCTATTTTTCAGCGTTCTCAAATGCGGATGTGTGTGTGATTAACGTGTGTCTAACGCATGACTTAACGTGTGTCTAACGTACAAAAAGTGTGTCTAACGCACGGAAAGCATGTAACACCGACCAAATAAGATACCCCTAAAAACCATTAGCGTGTGCAAACGCGTCATTGGGGCACGACGAGCGATTTGTCAACGTAAGACGACTGTGTTGAGTGTGTGACCAATGGGTGAATAACGACAGAAAAGCGTTTTGCTGGCGTGTAATTTTTACAGTGGAACCGGCACTAAAACGTTGGAAAGTTCTTAGTCACTTAAGTTGTTGTCGTGAGTTAGAACAGTGAGCATCATGCCGCCGAGAAGAAAAAAAGTTAGGGCGCGGACTGCAGCAACTAGCGCTGCTAGTAAGAAAGCTAAGCCTCTTTCATCACCAGCAATGTGTTTGGAGGAAAAACAACTGCAGGAGGAAGAGCAAGTCCGCAAAGTCACGCACCATGTGACACCCCCTTGGGGACCCTAAACACCTTGCAAACCCCAGTGAGGACGGTCCGACAAAGAGACAAAAGAAGCAGAGAAAGGATTGCAGGATCCTGGACCGGGATGTCGAGGATAGTCTGGTGGAGTTTTTCCGCGAAAACGAACTGCTGCTTTCTGGATCTTCCATAGTAGGTGCTCTCTACTGTATCTTAATATTAAATGGACCTTGCTTTTACAAAGCATCGGTTTCTATACCCATATGCATGGAAGTTCGGGAAACGCGCGAACGACGCTCAATGGACACCAAACGACGTTCGTTTCACTTTGGTTACGCGCTGTGTGCGCTAGGGGATTGTTCAGTGGGCGTTGACAGGTCGCCAGTGAGTCGTTCACTGCAAAGCAAACGATTAAGTAACAACCAAGTAAAGCTCGAGTTACGACTGACTAACGATAGGCAAACGTGTGGAACACTCGGCGAACCTTAGTAAAACGTTCCACGGATCTTCTTGAACGTTCTGCAGCGTTTAAAATTAAATGTTGTCGGTGATAACTTTTGTGCATGTTCCAAACTTTTTTTCCGGACCGGCATTCTCCGCTGATTCCCAGCGATCACTGACGTTCAACTGGCGTGGAAACAACGAAACTCTGGAGCTACCCCGGCGACCATGGGCGACTACCACCGTTTCCTCAAACGCTATAGGACGCTGGCCAGAACGTCATGGTGTGACGGGGCCATAAGTTTATTCAAAATTTGAACAAATCAAAAAGTTGAAGAGCCCTTCTGGAACAAATCGCATTTGAGTTCAAAGGGTCTTCTGTAATTTCAAAAAGCTGTACAAACCTGAAATATGTCTAGAATTTTTCAAGGCTGCAAACTACTGGATATACTTTAATTATAGTGGTATTTGACTGTAATATGTATAATTTAGTAAACCACCTGGGTTACTTGTCAGGCCGATGCTTTGATCATCCAGGGATTAAGAACACACCAAACTCCCACCTTTGGTTGCTTTTTTTTTTTTTTTTTTTTAAATTCTTCTGCTTCGTCATTCTCCCATAACAAACCGTCTGATCTCTCAGAGGAATCTCTATTATATGTCATGCACTTGCGCAAGCTATTAAGTAGGAATACAACTTTCTTTTCTTTTATGAGCGGTGGACAGACAGGAAGTCCATAATAACTTCTTTCATTTTCGGGGCCGGCCAACACAATTTTGACTTCAACTGACAGGCGGCGTCCCCGCAAATCTGGGAAGCCAATTACAGAGAATTTCCTGGCCATTCAAGACACAGATAATGTCCTTGTTTTCACAAAGCATCCTGTTGTTTAATCAGGCCCGTAAGTGAGAGCTTGCCACCCCTCCAACAGTGTTGAGCTACCTCCCTTTGACTCCCCGCCTGTCATTCCTGCCCTGAGCACTGACTGCATCTTATTCAACAGCTCTTGTAAGCTTCCAGGAATTCATTCTTGGAATAGGCTAAGCAGTAAGCCGTGTCTTTCTGCAGATCAAACACACACACCGAACGCAGTCACACACGCTGTCTATAAACACACAGCATGAGAAAAACAAAGCTTTGAAGATGCGCTTTATAGTCAACCGTGCCTGCCAGCCCAGTGCGCAACTGCAATAACATGAATTGTGTATTTGTTCATAAGTTCCAGAGATCCAAGGTTAGAGACGACCACAATGCGTGTCACTGAGCATACGCTGGTTGATTTATTGCGTGCCATAAAAGTAGGCGCTTCGACAGAGAAATCAGGTTCCACTAATTAAGTTGTCAGGGTTTGAATGAACTCTTTTGCATTCTTCAGTGAATCTGGTGTCAATCTGGTGAGATACAATTATAGCAAAGTTCAATAATCGTGGACAACCAGAGTCAAATAAAAACAAAACAGCTGTTTGAAACCCAACTACTTACTATTGATCTCTTTATGCAAAATATAGGTCATGGAGTTTGGAAACATGACGATTTCTGTGGTGAGGGATGTAAAATGAATTACTTCAATCTTCTCCAACTCTGAAGGGAATTCAAAAGTCCAGAGTCAAAGAGTACAGAATTGTAGCGGTGGTTGTTGCGAGTGGAAAACATGGCAGTTGTTTGTCAAAAACAATGCAGATTTTACCGTCATTTAGAGGCTGGGGAGCATTACTGATCCAACATTTTAGAAGCATTACGTTACTGTTGTAGATGTAAAATTACATGGATATGAATCTGTTTAACATACAGCCGGAGTGGCAAAGTTTGCAGGAAAATAAATTCACGCACACGATCATATCGTATGATGGTGGACACGCTTTCAAAGTATGATCATAGAATCTCCAAAGGACTTGGTGAAGCTTTAGTTGCACCGTAAAGAGGAACCCTTGATTTGTGGGCGTATCAAAGCCGTACTAATTTGACTTCCAACAATCCACATGCTTGTGGGCCTACGGTCTGCACTCCACATCTTTTTGTCAACCCCTCGGTGAAAGTTTGAGGCGGTGGGGTGGCGCACTTGGCACTGACATATCTGAGTCACACTTCAACAGCTTTACACTGAAAAGGAGAAACTAACTTTGCCTGAATTGTCCGTTTGGTGGTTTGGACACTTGCTTCCCTCCTTAGGGAGGGACATTGAGGTAACACTGAACTGTCTGCGTATAGCAGCACTGAGGGCTTGCCCCAAAACTTTCGGTGCGAACAAGACAAAAAAAAGACAAAAAGAAAGAAAGCAAAGACGATATGGCCGTCAAGTGTGAAGGTGTGTCTGTCGTTTTTTAAAGGAATTTTTCACTTAATCTCATAAAGGCACCGTGAATAACCTCCGTCTGTTTTGTCAAGAAGTTCAAAAGAGGCGCCACATGCCTCCACTTGCTGCTGTATAAAAACAACATAGGGCCGGCGGCTCAGCGTGTACAATGAGAACTGGGATGTGCCAGACTGGTCGATTAAAGACGGGAGGGTAAGGAGAGAATTGGGTGTACATGGGAATGTGACTGACAACAACGAGAAACAATGGGAGGGAAAAAGATGTGAAAAATGGAGAGGAACGTGACAACAAACCTTCCTGTCAACAGGCCTCATTTTGACCTTGACCTAGAAGGAGGAGACGGTCTGGTTCAGCCCCAATGCCCTCCTCCCACGAATCAACTTATCAGACGGATTTTCTTTCTGAGTGAGGTGGAACCAGTGCCATGTTTTTGGTCAAAATCATGCCTTTCAAGTTGCGTAGAATTTGTCGAATGTTCTCAAGTCGGCATGTCGCACAACTCCCTTGATGTTTGCTATACTGTTAACAAACATCAAAGGATTAATTAAGGAATTAATTGCGTTTATCTTATTTTATCTGTTTGTCTGATTTTAATATTCAACCGGTCATGTTCATGTGACCCAGAAGTTTGACAGTTAGTAAAGATACGTTAGCCTGTCAGCTGCCACAGTCATTCAACTGGGACGTACAGTATATATAGTCATTATCACTCGCATATATCAAGACGCACCATTTGTAGGACTAATTAAAAAAAAAAAAAAAAAAAAAAGCTCTGCTGTTGAAGTTCTTTGCCCCAAGTCGACGAGTCCACATGTGGACATCATCATCAATATAGTCAGACAAACGGGCGTGACCGCAATCATCATGTCTTCCTCCTTCAGAGTCACATATGCATAGTTCCTCTTGAAATAAATAATTGCCGTTTTATAATTTCACTGCTGGATGGCTGGGATAGGCTCCAGCATGTCCGTGAACCTCGTGAAGATAAAGCGGTACAGAAGGTTCGTGGTTGCGGTCCTCACTGACTGTGGAGGTCACCGTATTTTTACTAGTGTTCTTCTGGGTCACATAAAGCCAATTAAATGTTAAAATCAAACTCACTCCTGTGGCCTGTTTTTATAGAGCATTTTTGTAAAACCTGAACCTAAAAACAAATAAAACAAAACATTTTCTTTTTAGTTTTTGATCATCAGATGAAAATGGAAAAAATGAATTATACACAGATCTCCTCCTCCAACCCAAATCCATTATTTCTTTCGGGAACATTCTTTTTCTTTTTCTTTTTTTTAATTTGAGCAAATCGGAGGTTGTCCAGTTTCTTGGAAGAGATTGAGTGTGGCAATATTGACTTTAACTGCAACTGTGTCTCATTAGAGTAAGTGTGAGGCAAAAGATGATGATGAAAGAGATAAAGAAGTAGTAAAAGAAAATATGAAATCGAAAATGGATGGCTGGATGGATATTACAGTCCTTGGAGGAAGTAAACAAAAACAAAAAAATGGTAAGTACACCAGGGAGAATCTTCAAGCTATGCCATATTTTAAACGTGATGAGACCACCTTAGTGCAATGTTGAGGAGTTATTCTTCACCAACTGCCGTAAGCGTTCCTAAAATCGTAATGTGTCACTGATCAACCAGTGAATAATCTTCAATTGTTATCCATCTTGGAAGAACGACACAAGCCAGGGATCAGACGTTTGCAAAGAGGTGACACATGGTGACAGAACAAAAGCATTTTTACTTAAGTAACTTAGAAATGACTAATTAGATAATGTTATGTGGTTACAACTTGAAACTTTCTTGGTGAAACGGATGCGTTGTTGTCGGCTTGCAGCCAAAGAACCCGACTTTCAGCTCTGTTAATATAACGACCAACAATAAATTCAAGCGGTACAGTAAATAGTTTCTTCAACTGCTTCTCCTATGCGCTTAATAATGAGTAATGTTTGATTTTTTTTCCCCAACCAAGGAAGCTAGAATGAGACCTTCCTCTAAACTTGCATTCACAAGGGGGCGCAGCCACTTGAATGCAAAAAAAACAAAAAAACAAAAACAAAAAAACCATTGGGTCAAGTCCTTTAATCGTCCATCCATTTTTCATACCGCTTATCCTCACTAGGGCTGCAGATAAGCTGGAGCCTATCTCAGGCAGATGGGCTAACCAGATGATCATTGTGCCTTTAATCACTGTTCAGTCAATCAATCTTTACCTTAACCTTGACCTACAACCTGTCCTGACATTGTCCGCACTCTGTATTCCCATACATGGTCCAATTGGGGGAATTTTCTGCCGATATTAACCTGATCTCGTAGAACCAGTCGACAGTAAACCCTTGCTGCCCCCCGTAACCATTTTGCATTGCACGTGTTTCCATCATGTGGTCTGACAAAATTCTGCGACCCGTTTCCTGGTTTCCGAATGATGGTTTGTAATTATTAGATGTATCCAATCCATCAATTTTTATTGTGATATTGTGCACAGGGAGCACATGGATGAAAAGGGAAGCAGCGGATAACTCACTTCTCTTTCTCTTCCATCAAAAGAAGACATTTGTCTTTGTCATTATGAAAAGGAATTTCTTGGCTAAAATGTTGATTGTGGCTCCAGAGAAGCAAATTAAAGCCAGCAGTTCAGATGACAAAAAAAAAAAAAAAAAAAAAGCCTTTATAGTCCAACTCACGACAGACGGAACAAGCATTACAATCAGTCTCATTAAGGAACTGGGTTATGTTATAATACTGTAATTTATAGAAGGTCCATGGTAAGACTGCAGTATCACTATTCTGTAGTCATCTTTTCCTTTCTCTAGGCTTCTTCTAACCTTAGCTGATTTCAATGGCAAAGCTATTTGGACGAGCCGCCTCTTGAAAAACTGAGAAGATCAAAAGCTTATAATGACCGGTTGTAATATTGTAAAGCCATATGAAGACACAGGAAGGCAATGTAAACGCACACGTGTCACAGCAGAATTAAAATGCGCTTACCGTTGTTTTTGTGTGCCTGTGAGTAGACAATTGTGTGAGACAATAATTGGCGAAAAGAAAGAGACAACTTGAAATTCTAAAAATGATGTAGAGGAACAGGTTTTCCTACCAGTAAAATTAATATATTCTGATGGCCACTTTTTGACAAGTGTCATCATATCGTCTGGCTTCTGTCTCTGTTTAGGCCTGTTACGCAGCTTTCTATTTTTAGGATCTCATTTTCGTACAAACCTCTGCGGCCAGCGGCGATGACAGTCTGATGAAATCCTGACCCATGCACGCTCGCTTTGAAGTTACAAATGAGGGATGTGCCCCCGAAATAAGAAGGCCTTCAGATGCAAAGTCCGCCTTCAGAAGAAAACCCGTGTGTGACTGCCCTCCGCAAGGATGCAGAAAAAGTACAATAGAATGTTGTCATATCGCTTTGAGAAATATGCTGCCTTGCAAGAGCAGTAATGCTGCAATAGCCAAAACAACTACATTACTTTGACCTCCAGCAAGGCCAAACTGTGAGCAAAATATATTCGTTTGTTCCTCAATCCGTTTGTTATTTACAAGGGTACTCCCTCATTACAGTGTCTAATAGACATTACAGCTGATCCTTATCTATCATGATAGTGGTGGTGAGATTCAAAAAAAAAAATCACATGCTGACACTATTGTTTGACGCATTCATTATTAATTTCAACCTCAATATTGCTCCAAAACATTTCTGACATATGTCGACATTCAGTTTCATTCGGTTTGTTATCAGGAGAAACAATGTAGACACCAGATGAGACCCTAAGCACCCCCCGGCCCCTCAAAAAAAAACAGTTGTTTGGAATAATGTCACTCTTATTTGATTTTTCAGTAGGGAAAGAATCAAAATTCATATATATTTTTTTTTGGGTGGGGGTGGGGGTGGGGACTTTCATTTGGTGGCCATATTGTCCAGTTCGAATGTAAGACAAAATGGTTTACATGTGTATCTTAAAAAAAAAAAAGTTACAAGATATTTGGCGATCCGCACATACACACATGCAGGTGACATTCCTAACGCTTCTATTTTGGAGAAGCACTTCCCACTGCACGGCATTGCAGACATCTCACTGTTTGTGGATAAATGTTTTGTGGTGACGGTGACGACAAACTCAACAAGACTCCAATGACTTTACAGAAGCTATAGTATGTGTCATTTCCATGAGGGCAGCAGAATCGCGAAGAACTGAAACGAAAAAACATGATGCTGAGAGCCTGTCGAGAAGAAACAAATCTCCCCAAGCAGAGGGCAGGTCACATAAATAAAACGTGCTGCGCATCAGTCAGGAATAAACATTTAGCTCCACAATGCCAACAACTGGAGGGAAATCCAGCAAGGACAAGAAGAGGATGTAGAGCTGCTGGTGATGGGGTGTGGCCTGCTGTTGGCATGCCCCGCGCACCTTTAGGCCACAGAATTTTCCATTTATTTAAGGTGTCAAATGACTGGGGAGAGAGTGCGGCGGAGGGGAGCCCTCCTGCGAATCACTCACAGCTCGTTGATCGGGGTGGTGACAGCACTGAACTGAGCTAATGACAACAACGGGGCAGGTCGAAGTGACATCTGTTTAGTGTTGACCTGGAAGACCTTTTTGGCCCGCAGTGTCCTGGTGGTGCAAAACGGGCGGTTCACATGCTTCCGATGTGCATGATTGCTCTATTTACTGTAGATATGCTCAATGACAGGAGGTTTGCGTGCTGTTTAACAGAAGCAAGGATGTCGGCTTCCTGTCCAATGATGGCAATGACGACGATAGACATAATATGATTTGATTACAGATTTCAACAGCCAGTACTTAACATTTCCTAGCTCGTTGTAGACTCTACTTGTTGACCTTTAGGTCAAAATCATCACACCAAGCAACCCAGGCCATTTGGCAGCAAAATGCTGTTTTTGAATGTACCCCGTGAAAAGTCAGTCTCCCACCTGCTCATTTCAACACTCGTAATTATGTTATGACTTCCTTAGTCTTCTCCTTGCCAGCCTGAGAACACACCAAAGCAACCTGCGATGGCAAAAGGCGCCAAACAGAGGAATGCACTTTCCCTTTGAGGAGGGGAACATTTTTCACATTGTTGAGCTAAGGCCTCTTAATCTCAGTGAAACCAGCTCATGCCTGCAAGAAAACACAGCTTTCTCCAACAACTAGCAAATCAAAAGAAAAGAGTAGCAGCATGGAAATTAGACCTCAACCCTCCCAACATATACTGCAAGCCTATTTTGGCACTTCTCGTGTTTGGGTGAGGACAAAAGCCTAATCTCTTGGTTGAGTTGTCCTTGGACTTCTGACATAGCAGATACTTGACGAGATGTCCCGACAACTGTCTGTGAATTTAAACTCTAAATCTCTTTTGTGTGTGGCGCTGTAGGATGCATACACGCAGTACACGCATTGTTTTTTTTGTAATCTCATGCATTTTCTAAAACATCTCCATTCTTTTACAAGTGAATAAAGCATGAATCCTGCTGACAGACTCAAGCCAGAGGTGGATATATGAAATTGTAAAATTCTGTGCTGATGGTTGTTTGCTTTTGAACAAGTGGTTCGTAGACCTGCCTATCAGTCCCGAGGTCTGAAGTTTGAATTTGAGATTGAAGTTTGAAATTATGTGGAGTTTGCAGTTTCTCTTTGTGCTTGCATTGCTTTTTTTTTTTTTTTTCCTGTGTACAAAGTCCAGTTTCCTGCCAGATTCCCAAAACACATCTCTAATTAAAGACTCTAAATCAGGGGAACTCAATAGGTGGGCTACCAGTCGCCTATTTGTGGCCCCCAAACTGTAGAGGTCCTTTCCAAGATCAGATGAGATCAAATGTTGACAGATGTCTGCCCGTAAGCCACACTTCACTTGGTAGAGTCCAGTGTGCAGTCGAGCAGCCCATTCATTGTGTACGTGAAGCTTACTCGCATGCGGTGGCCACCTACCGCGTGCCAGGCGCGCCTAGATTGAAAAATATTTTTCTTCACTATGTGTTTCGCTTTGGTCAGCACGTGTAGACCAGTACTTGTTTATACACAGACAGCCTTAACAAAGGCCCCAAGGACATTCATTATTCGGGGAAGTATTTTCATCTTCATAATTAAGTGCCTGCAGCAGTTATTACTTTTGTGCTCTCTTATCCATTTAATTATTATCATTTTTTTAAATTGCAGTGGGCTTGTTTACGTGGGTTGTGCAGACTGGAAGCAGAGGTTGCGACTCACTTGTAATGTCTGTCGGATTATACACTTTGTTTGGCTGTATGTGTCAATAACAAAGTTAGTAGTGGGTCACGGGTATTCCTTTGCATTCCTTTTTGACTTTCGCTATTACTTGTTTGACCAAAATGTGTTGTTAGAGCATTAAAAGCGGGTTTTATCACAAAATATTATAGGTGTTGATTTCTGTCAGTGACTTCCGTTGAGGTGATGCTCTTTGTCTTTCAGAATAAGAGCATAAGACATAAAGTGTTACTTATGTAAATGTTACTATCAGTATTCTTGCCAGTTATCATAAAAGTGAATGATGATGATGATAATAATAATAATAATAACAATAATGATGAACTGCCTCATTTTATTACTTTTAGCTTTTATCCTAAAGTCACTTACTAATTTGTATTTGGTGATTATTTTGGTCATGTAAAACCACATGCATGCATGCAAGCATCCACACACACACACACACACACACACACACACACACACACACACCACACACACACACACACCACACACACACACACACAGCTACGCAAGTGCACACACAAATGCACGGTCTTGTGGTTCTTTGTTTTTTTTTTTATCATGTATTTTAAACCACACCTATATTTTTGGTATTCAGGACATGGGTCATGTTTTATTCAATGATTTATTTGCCTTTATGTAAATTGCATTTTTCTTTTAATTTGTTTTGAATACAAATGTTTTATTTTGAGTATTATCAACCGCGCTCAATGGACGTTTGACTCTCTGAAAACGTTATTCGAGGCTCAATAACATCTGTATTTGAATAACCCTGTGCTAAATTGTTTGTCTCGATGTGCCCTGCGATTGGCTGGCGACTAGTCAGGGTGTATGTACACTGCCTCTCGCCCAAAGTCAGCTGGGCCAGGCTCCAGAAACTGGAAGCCATTGGGACAGGTAATATTTTGGGGTTAAATGTACCATATTGTGTTTATAGCATTGAGTTTAATTGTGTACAAATATAGTGGCGGCATGTAATGTAAGTGAAATGTAGTACCGGCACTTAAGTTAGATGTCCTGTATAGTATAGAGTGACTCAGTTAATATCAATAGTGTTATTGTTGTGGAAGTTCAGTGGCAATTACAGGAAAAAGGATGATTTGAGGTTATGTTGGTCATGTGGTATCTAATTGGGAGTAAGTATAAGAAACAGAAGACACAGATACCCATGGATCTGCCTGGATAAAAGCAACTGTGGTTTGCCTGGTAGTATCATTATGACAGGGAAGGAAAAAAAAAAAGTCCAAGTGAAAGGAAAGTACTCAAAGTCAGATGGCTGTGCCCTAAAAATGCCGACAAGGGTTGACATCAAGTACAAAGCCAGCTGAAGTGTGGAAGAAAATACGCTAACCATTAGACTA